>NC_073383.1:74248077-74310577 GCF_028641065.1 Leucoraja erinaceus | reverse complement strand
TTTCCCCCGTGGTCGAGACCTCAACCCTCCGCAGCCGCCGCTGGGGGCGTCCAGATGTGTAGACAAGGTAAAGTCCAGATAAAGTCCAGGAAAGTCCTGAATCGGTGCCTCTCCAGGGTCAGAAGAAGGGTCAGTCTGATGAAGGGTCCTGACCCAAGGCGTCACCCATCCATGCTCTCAATGCTCTCCAGAGATGCTGCCCGGCTCATTGAGCTATTCCAGAACTCCCTGCCCCATTGGGCAAACCAGCATCTGTAGTTCCCAGCCTCTACCATAATAAAGATCAGCTGGAGACACATGGAACTCAAATGCTGGAAACATATCTTTAATTTTGTTCAATATATTTACTACTTTATTATTTTCACATGTACCGTGGTACAATGAAAAGCTTTTTTGTTGTGTGCTATCCAGTCAGTGAAAAGGCTATACATGATTACAAGGTAGACAAAAGTGCTGGTGTACAGAGTTTGTACGTTCTCCTCGTGACCTGGTGGGTTTTCTCTGAGATCTTTGCTTTCCTCCCGCACTCCAAAGACATACAGGTTTTGTAGGTTAATTGGCTAGGTGTAGAATGTAAATTGCCCCTCATTTGTGTAGGATAGTGTTAATGTGCGGGGATCGCAGGTTGGTGCAGACTCAGTGGGCCGAAGGGCCTGTTTCCACGGTGTATCTCTAAAACAAAACAACAAAACAAAAAAACTAAAACCACTAATGAGTTAGTCTTAGATAGAGCATTCCAGAGATTCGCAGCGGTAAGTAATTTTGACACACCTTTGTTTTAAATGACTTGTCCCTTATCCCTTACAATGTCTTACATGGGATGATCAGCTGAGATCACATTGAATGGTGGTGCTGGTTCGAAGGGCCGAATGGCCTACTCCTGCACCTATTGTCTATTGTGTATAGTCCTCTTATTTAAGACGCCAACATCTACCCTGGCATAAACAAAACACAAAGTACTGTAGTAACCTACTACTATCGACCTCATTGAAGACACTTCGGGCTATCTTTGATCGGATGTTACTGGCTTAATCTTGCACTAAATGTTATAGGTGTTTTTTCCCCTTGATCATTATTCTGTACTCTGTGGACGGCTCGATTGTAACCATGTATCTGCCAACTGGTTAGCACGCAACAAAAATGTTTCACTGCGCCTCCATAACCGTAACAATAAAGTAAACTAACTAACTAACTAACTAACTCAGCAGTCAGGCAGCTTCTGTGAAAGGAATGGATAGGCAAAGCTTTGGGTTTCAGCTTAGTTTAGTTTAGAGGCACAACACGGAAGCAGGGCCTTCACCCTGTATACTAGTTATATCCTACACTCTAGGGGCAATTTGCAGAACCCAATTAACCTACAGGCCTCCAGGTCTCTGGGATGTGGGAGGAACATGGAGCACCCGCAGAAAACCCTTGTGGTCACAGAGAGAATGTACAAACTCCACACAGACAGCACTGTAGTCGGGATCAAATCCGCGGTCTCTTGCGCTGTAAGGCAGCAGCTCTACTGCTCTATTGCCCATTTATGAATTTGTTCTTCTTTGAAGAGGTCCGGTACTCTTCATAAGATCATAAGTGATAGGAGTAGAATTAGGTCATTCAGCCCATCAAGTTTACTGTGCCATTCAATCGTGGCTGATCTATCTCTCCCTCCTAAACCCATTCTCCACCCTTCTCCCCGTAAGCCCTGACACCCGTACTAATGAAGAATCTATCCATCTCTGCGTTAAATATATCCACTAAAGGATGAGCCTCTAGCGACCCAACGGCCACCCACACTTCAGTAGAAGTTGCGATCACTGTCGTACGTAACATTGTAAGGAATGATGATAATAATAACTTTATTTAATAATAATAATAATAATAATAATAATAATAATAATAACTTTATTTATAGAGCACTTTAAAAACAACCACTGTTGCAACAAAGTGCTGTACATGACTAATCATGAACAAAAAACAACAAAACAAAAAAAACAAAAAAACAAAAAACAAAACAAAATTATTACGACAATAAAAACATTAAAAGAGAGAGTAAAAATAATAAAAAAACATTCAAAACATTAAAACAGGAGCAAAGTCTCATGCAGGGTCAAAAGCCAAGGAGTAGAATAGATGATAAAGCACACACACCACAATCCTGTACTTCCAGCGGAGGAAGTCCGCAGGAACTGGAGGACAGAGATGTGTAGAGCGTCCGTCACCGTTCCCGTTGGAAACCAGCACCACTGCGTCGCTAATGTTTTCAATGATGATGAATGAATGAATGTATGAATGAATGAATGAACTAACTTTGCCTCCACCACCGTATGTGGCAAAGAATTCCACAGATTTACTACTCTCTGACTAAAAAAATTCCTCCTCATCTCCTTCCTAAAAGAAGTAGTGGAGACTGACTGTAGCGGATCGGATGGTAGTTGAGGCAGGTATTATTGCAACGTTAAAGAGGCATATAAACAGGTACGTGGATAGGGTATGTTTAGAGGCATATGTACCAAACGCAGGCAGGTGGGCTAGTGTAGCTGGGACATATTGGTCGGTGTGGGCAAGTTGGGCTGAAGGGCCTGTTTCCACGCTATATGTTCTTAACTTTATGACTATCAAAAACTGCTCAAAACCTTGTTTAGAGTTTAGAGACACAGCACGGAAACAGGCCCTTCAGCCCACCCGGTCCGTGCCGACCAGCGATCCCCGCACATTAACACCATCCTACACCCACCAGGGACAATTTTTACATTTGCAATGCCAATTAACCTACATTCCTGTACATCTTTGGAGTGTGGGAAGAAACCGAAGACCTCGGAGAAAACCCATGCAGGTCACGGGGAGAACGTACAAACTCCATGCAGACAGCACCCGTAGTCGGGATCGAACCCGGGTCTCCGGCGCTGCATTCGCTGTAAGGCAGCAGCTCTACCGCTGCGCCACTGTGCCGCCCAATAGAGTGCAGTATAAATGAAAAAAACGAGCAATGTTAATCATTCTAGAAGCTAATTGCGCCTGACTTTTTTTCTCCCCCACTGGTCTTGAATTAATTCTTACGCTGCTTTGTTTAAACTGCAGGCAGTAGCGGGCTGGACAAGGAGCTTCGGAAGGCCAACATGTGGGGATTTATTGGCTGTCTTTCTACCGTGCAGTTTAATGGGATCGCTCCGTTGAAGGCCGCCCTTCACCGTCCCAGCTCGGCACCCATCGAGGTCAAAGGGCACTTATCCAAGTCAAGGTGCGGCATCTCGGGGTCGACTGGTTTGAGGACCGTCACCACAACGCATCCACTGGCAGGTACGTACACCTCTCTCCCTCCTAGGGTTTGGCATCTTTCTCACTCCCAAATAAGAGACAAAAGGTCAAAATAAGGGACAAATTCCCGACGGCAATTCGTTGACCAACGCGGGCCGTGGCTGGGTGAATGATGAGTTGGCCCGGGTGCTGGACTGCACACAAAGCCCAGCCGGCGGGCCAGCTGAGGAGTTTTGGCTCGGGCCGCGCAACGTCGCGCGCAAAGTTCGGCGCCCCATCCAACTCATGAATGATCAGCCATGAGAAGGAGGGTGGTGGTGTCGGCGGTAAGCAAAGGTCCGAAGGTCAGGACAGCTGGACGGGCTGCCGACCAACGGGCGAGGTGCTGCTGCTGCACTCCATGGGCTGCACTACGTCGGGAGGGTGGGGCGGGGCCGGAGGCAGCGCTCCGACCCGACAAACCAATTTAGCCAAATATACGTGATGTCCAGGCTAAGATTGGCAGCCCTATTCCCACCCCCCCTCTCCAACTTGTTTTAGCTTTACTTTTACTTTTACTTTTAAATTCAGTTTTAGTTTTAGATTCAGTTTTAGTTTTAGAGATACAGCGCAAAACGGCCCCCCCACCTGTCGATCAGCGATCCCCGGAAACATACACTACCCTACACACACTAAGGGCAATTTTTAAATTGATACCAAGCCATTTAACCTGCAAACATGTACGTCTTTGGAGTGTGGGAGGAAACCAAAGATCTCGAAGCAAAACCCACGCAGGTCACGGGGAGAATGTACAAACTCCGTACGGACAGCAGCCGGTAGTCGGGATCCAACACGGGGTCTCTGACGCTGTTAGTGCTGCGAGGCACCAACTCTACCGCTGCGCCACCGTGCCGCTGTAATGGAATCGCATAGAATAGACAAGAACAGACCCTGGGCATTCGGCCCAACCTGCTCGTGTTGAAGGCACAGGTAAATAGGGCAGTCAAAAAGGCTTTCGGCACATTGGCCTTCATTAGTTAAGGTATTGAAGAAGGATCTCGACCCAAAACATCACCCATTCCTTCCATCCAGAGATGCTGCCTATCCCGCTGAGTTACTCCAGCATTATCTGTCTATCTTCAGCGCATCTGCATCTGTAGTTCCCTCGTTCATATTGAGTATAGAGGTTGGGAGGTCATGCTGCAGTTATATAAGATCGAATAGTGAAAGGTCTGGATAGAGTGAATGTGAACAGGATGTTTTCACTAGAAACATAGAAAATAGGTGCAGGAGGAGGCCATTTGGCCCTGCGAGCCAGCACCGTCGTTCATTGTGATCATGGCTGATCGTCCCCAATCAATAACCCGTGCCTGCCTTTTCCCCATATCCCTTGATTTCACTAGCCCCTAACTCTCTCTTTAATCCATCAAGTGATTTGGCCTCCACTGCCCTCTGTGGCAGGGAATTCCACAAATTCACAACTTTTTGGGTGAAATATTTTTCTCTCATCTCAGTCTTAAATGGCCACCCCTTTATTCTAAGACTGTGGCCCCTGGTTCTGGACTCGCCCAACATTGGGAACATTTTTCCTGCATCTAGCTTGTCCAGCCCTTCTATCATTTTATATGTTTCTATTAGAATCCCCCCTCATCACTACTAGGAGAGTCTACGGCCAGAGGCCACAGCCTCAGAATAAAAGGGCACACCTTGCGAGAAGGAATATCTTTAGCCAGAGGGTGGTGAATTTGTGGAATTCATTGTCACAGATAGCTGTGAAGGCCAAGTCTATGGATATTTTCATGGCAGAGATTGTACAGGTGTCAGGGGTTATGGGCTGAAGGCAGGTGAATGGGGTTGAGAGGAAAAGATAGATCAGCCATGATTGGAATGCGAAGTAAGGGACAATTGATAGAAGCCATTTAGCCTACAGCCAACCAATGATCACTAGTTATTTCCTATCCCAGTTTCCCATCTTATATAATAGACAATTTGCAGAAGCTTATCATTCTTTGGAGTGTGGGAGGAAACCGGAGCACCCGGAGAAACCCCACGAGGTCACAGGGAGAACGTACAAACTCTTTACAGGCAAGCACCCGTAGTCAGGATCGAACCCGGGTCCCTGGCGCTGTAAGGCAGCGACTCTACCGCTGCGCCATTGTTTGTCGGCGTGGTCTCGGTGTTTCCACACTGCATCTCCAGCCTAAACTAAACTTGAAGCCGGGCCAGTGCACTTGTGGTGCCTCTCTGCCCCGTTCAACCTCACCTGCGGCACGCTGAACCGCTAGACCCGCAGGTTCCTGATTTCCCGAGGCATAAAGTACTGGCGACGTTCCCTTGGCAAATCACTTGCCTTAATGATCGCACGTTCCAAAGTCCATGAACGGAATGATTAGCTCTGGGCTTCGCAGGCACTGGAGTGCTTGCTTGCTGTTCCCTTCTCTGCTGGTAGATGGCACTGTGTGATAAGCTAACCCAGTCAGCACCTCCTCCAACAGATGGAATGTGTAAGAAGGAACTGCAGATGCTGGTTTAACCCAGATAGATGTACAAAATGCTGGAGTAACTCAGCGGGTCAGGCAGCATCTCTGGAGAGAAGGAATGGGTGACGTTTTGGGTCAAGACCCTTCAGACTGCTTAGGTATAAGGGAAACATAGAAACATAGAAACATAGAAAATAGGTGCAGGAGTAGGCCATTCGGCCCTTCGAGCCTGCACCGCCATTCAATATGATCATGTCTGATCATCTAACTCAGTATCCTGTACCTCCTCTCATACCCCCTGATCCCTTTTGCCACAAGGGCCACATCTAACTCCCTCTTAAATATAGCCAATGAACTGGCCTCTGTGAACTGGCCAATGAACTTCCTTCTGTGGCGGAGAATTCCACAGATTCACCACTCTCTGTGTGAAAAATGTTTTTCTCATCTCGGTCCTAAAAGACTTCCCCCTTATCCTTAAACTGCGACCCCTTGTTCTGTTCTTCCCCAACATCGGGAACAATCTTCCTGCATCTAGCCTGTCCAACCCCTTAAGAATTTTGTACGTTTCTATAAGATCCCCTCAATCTTCTAAATTCTAGCGAGTGAGTACAAGCCAAGTCTATCCAGTCTTTCTTCATATGAAAGTCCTGACATCCCAGGAATCAGTCTGGTGAACCTTCTCTGTACTCCCTCTATGGCAAGAATGTCTTTCCTCAGATTAGGAGACCAGAGAAACGAGAGATATTGAGGGACTGCAGCGTAGGTTTACAAGGTTAATTCCAGGGATGGCGGGACTGTCATAAGTTGATAGAATGGATCAGCTGGGCTTGTATACTCTGAAATTTAGGATGAGAGGGATTCTTATTGATACATATAAGATTATTTAGGGATTGGACACACTAGAGGCAGGAAACATGTTCCCGATGTTGGGGAGTCCAGAACCAGGGGCCACAGTTTAAGAATAAGGGGTAAGCCATTTAGAACAGAGATGAGGAAATACTTTTTCACACAGAGAGTTGTGAGTCTGGGGAATTCTCTGCCTCAGAGGGCGGTGGAGGCCGGTTCTCTGGATGCTTTCAAAAGAGAGATATATAGAGCTCTTAGAGATAGCGGAGTCAAGGGACATGGGGAGAAGGCAGGAACGGGGTACTGATTGTGGATGATCAGCCATGATCACATGGGATGGCGGTGCTGGCTCGAAGGGCCGAATGGCCTACTCCTGCACCTATTGTCTTGTCCATATCGAAGGTAATGTGGAGGGATAAAGAATAATGAATGAAAGAAATGCAAAAAAGTAATGATGATAAAGGAAACAGGCCATTGTCAGATGTTTGTAGGGTTCAAACGAGAAGCTTGTGCGACTTGGATGGGGGAGGGATATAGGGAGAGGGAATGGCGGTGCTGCCTGAAATTAGAGAAATCATTATTCATACCACTGGGCTGTAAACTGGCCAAGCGAAATATGAGATGCTCCTTTAACAGAGTCAGCTGACCAAGAAAGCCCAGGCAAACCTGGTGATCACTGGTGTCTGACTTTGTTAATAGTGGATCAAATATAAATGTACAGGTTATTACTGACTCTTGATTTATTTCTCTTAATGATTGTAGAAGTTTGGAGGACATGTTGCAGATATATTAGACGTTGGTGAGCCTGCTTTTAGATCATTGTGCTCAGTTCTGGGCGCTGTGTTATAGGAGCGATGTTGAGGGTCTCGACCTGAAACGTTACCCGTTTCTTCTCTCCAGTGATGCTGCCTGTCCCGCTGAGTTGCTCCAGCACTTTGTGCCCGTGTTTGGTGTAAACCAGCACCTGCAGTTCCTTCCTGCAGAAGATGTTGCGAAGTTGGAATGGGAGCAGAGAAGATTTACAAGGATGTTGCCATGACTCGAGGGTCAGGGCTACAGTATCGGGAAAGATTGAACAGGCTGGGACTCTATTCCCTGGTGCGCAGGAGGATGTGGAGTGTATAAAATCATGAGAGGAAAAGATTGGGTAGACACACCGAGTCTCTTGCCCAGAGTAGGGGAATCGAGGACCTAAGGGCATTGGTTTAAGGTGAGAGGGGGAAAAGTTTAATTGGAATTAGTCAGGTACATGGATAGGACAGGTTTAGAGGGATATAGGTCAAACTCAGGCAAGTGGGACTAGTGTAGATGGGACATATTGGTCGGTGTGGGCAAGTTGGGCAGAATGGCCTGTTTCCACACTGTATGACTCTATGAGTTTGCAACAAGGCTGCATACACTTCTGTCCCCCATCAGTTTTCTCCAGTGATACTACTGAACCCGCTGAGCATTTGTCAGCACTGGCCTCTACTCGATGGAGTTTAGAAGGTTGAGGGGGGACCTCATTGAAACTTACAGAATTATGAAAGGCATGGATAGAGTGGACGTGGACAGGATGTTTCCACTGGTTGGAGAGTCTAGGACTAGAGGCCATAGCCTCAGAATTAAAGAGCGCTCTTTTAGAAAGGAGGTGAGGAGGAACTTCTTTAGTCAGAGGGTAGTTGATCAGTGGAATTCATTGCCACAGAGGGCTGTGGCGGCCAGGTTAGTGGATATTTTTACAGCAGAGATAGACAAATTCTTGATTAGAATGGGTCAAGGGTTGCAGGGAGAAGGCATGAAAATTGGATTAGGAGGCAGAGATCAGCCATGATTGAATGGCAGAGTAGACTCGATTGGCCGAATGGCCTAATTTGAACTCCTATAACTTGTGAACGTGATTTGGTCCAGCACATTGTGCCCATCTTTGTTAAAAACTAGTATCTGTAGTTCTTTGTTTCTACTAAAAACACTTCCAGGCAGGGGAGTCGGGAAGAAATCTCCAGTGCAGTGATACAAAGCCTCTTTCCTGACCTCCCTCAGTCTAACCTCCCCGAACAACATGCCAACCAAATCCCTGTGTCCATATTCATACCATCTCCTGTCTCCACGTCATCCCAACTCAATGACGCGGTGAGTTTGGACGTGTGGAGTTGGAACGTTCTCCGTGTGACCGCCTCCCCCGGCTGTTCCGGGATTCTTCCCACATCCCATAGATGTGCAGTTTTGCAGGTTAATTGACCTCTGTAAATTGCCCCCAATGCGGATGAGAAAAGGGGTATGACTTAGAACTAGTGTGAACGGATGAGCAGTGGTCTGCGTGGACTTGGAGGGCCGAAGGGACTGTGTCTGTGCTGTATCTCTGATCAAAACTGTAAGTTGGCATTGTTGGAGGGAGAATGTGTGACGTAGGATGTGGATTTCACGATACAGTTAGGGTGCTGTCTTGAGAAATCTCGCATTGTGTTTGCCTTCCTTACTCCAATTCGACATGCAAATTAACCTTTTGGGAATCCTGCACCAGCACTCCCAAGTCCATTTGCACCTATGATTTATTCACTTCCCTTCACATTTAGAAAATAGTCTACACTTTTATTCCTACTATCAAAACGCATGGTCGGCTTGGACTCGGTGGGCCGAAAGGCCTGTTTCCACGCTGTACCTCTAAACTAACCTAACCATCTGCGTGCTGGAAACAAAATGTTGGCGTAACTCAGCGGGACAGGCAGCATTTCTGGAATTAAGGAACGGGTGACGTTTCGGGTCGGGACCCTTCTGCCGCCCCTTCTTCGATTTGAAACGTTCCTTCTCTCCAGAGATGCTGCCTGTCCCGCTGAGTTACTTCAGCACTTTGTTTTTTTAGTTTGGAGATAGTTTGGAGTAGAAACAGGCCCTTCGGCCCACCGAGTCCGTACCGACCACCAATCCGCGCACACTAATGGGCCTGTCCCACTTAGGCTATTTTTAGGCAACTGCCGGCGACTGTCATAGTTGTAGCAGGTCGCGACTGGACACCCCTCCGACATAAAATTTGAAATAGAATCATTACTTTAACAACAAAAAAAAACAAAGTCAGCATCGGCAACAACCTACGTCACCCGGCGACAACTACGACAGCACCAACGTCAGGAGAAGCCAAGCTACGCTCCTTGGCGTTAAACCCACTGTCTCCGAAAAATGTTCAACATGTTGAATTCTATCTGCGACCAGAATGTCGCTACGACTCTTTGGGCGACTGAGGAGACGACTCACGACCATACAGGCGACACCCCGGCGACCATGTGGTGACAGCCTAGTCGCCTGTAGTCACCTAAAATTCGCCTAAGTGGGACAGGCCCTTAACACTATCCCACACACACACGAGGGACAAGTTTTATATAACATTTACCAAGCCAATAAACCTACAAACATGTACGTCTTTGGAGTGCGGGAGGAAACCGAAGATCTCGGAGAAAACCCACGTGGTCATGGGGAGTGCGTACAAACTCCGTACGGACAGCACCCGTAGTCGGATTCGAACCTGGGTCTCCGGCGCTGCAAGCGCTGTAACACTGTAACTCTACTGCTGTGCCACCGTGCCACTCTGTGGTTACTGCTACAGTTTTTGTTCCTTGTAAGTCCACTGTTTCCAAGGATGTCGAGTGCAATGGAAACAAAATTTGGAAGCGGAGGAAATAAAACCATCTGCACCAAATCATGTCCTAGAACCTCCTGTACTATCTTTTAATGGGTTTAAAAGTGTTGTGAATCACCATGAAAGTCTTGCAAAAGTTGACATTGAATGGACTCTTTTTACTCTATGTACAGTAAATGCAACTCCAAATTACAGCTCAGTTTCAGCTTCAGCCCCAAGCACTGATTAGGATGAACATTAAAAAACTACAGAACGCGAAGTGCCGGTGTAACTCAGCAAGCCAGGATCTCTGGAGAACATGGATTGCCAATATGGATCAGGCCGGGAGCCTTCAGAGTGATTGTAGTAGGGAGGGGAAAGTTGGAAGAGAGGTGCGGAATTTAACAAAAAGACACAAGTACTGGAGTAATTCAGCTGATCACCCAACATCTCTGGAAGTTAAACCCAGCTTCATTGTACAGCATGGTGGCGCAGCGGTAGAGTTACTGCCTTACAGCGCCAGAGACCCGGGTTCAATCCTGGGTACTTATCTGTACGGAGTTTGTACGTTCTCCCCGTGACATATATGTGGTTTTTCTCCGAGATCTTCGGTTTCCTCCCACATTCCAAAGACGTACAGGTTTGTAGGTTAATTGGCCTGGTAAAAGTGTAAGTTGTCCCTAGTGTGTATAGGGTAGTGTTAATGTATGGGGATCGCTGGTCGGCGCGGACTCGGTGGGCCGAAGGGGCCTGTTTCCAACACGGAGTGCTGTCTAATGAAATTCAATGTGTTTTTTCATAAGCTCATATTCAATAACCCATATTAGATGAGAGGCTTTTTATATAAATATATATTTGTAACCTCAGCTGAAGGTGGCGATGTGGAATTGTCTGCAGTGGATTGATAAGGCATAAAAAATGATGTGAAAAGAAAAATAAGTTAGAGAGTTATGAGAATCCTGAGAGCTGTAAAGGTAAATTGTTGTTAATTTAATTTTGCTGGCAGATCACAGTCACAGGAATCTGTCTGGAAATGCTAACTCAATGTCCCAAGTCACTTCCCAAAGGCAGAAAGCAGAATTTGTTCTGTGTCATTTTCCCCCCACAGAATTCAGGGCAGCACGTTGGTAGAGTAGCCGCCTTACAGCGCCAGAGAACCGCGTCCGATCCCGACTACGGGTGCTGTCTGTGCGGAGTTTGTACGCTCTCCCCATGGCCTGCGTGGGCTTTCCCCGGGCGCTCCTGTTTCCTCCCACACTCCAAAGGCCTGCAGGTTTGTGGGCTAAATGGCTTTGGTATAGATTGTAAGTGGTCCTTAGTAGGATGGTGTTAGTGTACGGAGTGGCCGTTGGTCGGCGCGGACTCGGTGGGCCGAAACGCCTGTTTGGGGATGTTGGGGGAGTCCAGAACCAGGGGCCACAGTTTAAGAATAAGGGGTAAGCCATTTAGAACGGAGACGAGGAAACACTTCTTCTCACAGAGCGTTGTGAGTCTGTGGATATCTCTGCCTCAGAGGACGGTGGAGGCCGGTTCTCTGGATACTTTCAAGAGAGAGCTAGATAGGGCTCTTAAAGATAGTCAGGGGATAGGGGGAGAAGGCAGGAACTGATTGGGGATGATCAGCCATGATTGCATTGAATGGCGGTGCTGGCTCGAATGGCCTACTCCTGCACCTGTTGTCTATTGTCTTACGGATTGGACAGGTTTAGAGGGATATGGGCAAATGCAGGCAGGTGGGACTACGGGTCATGTTGGCCGACATGGACAAGTTGTACGCATGAATGTATGCATGAATGTTACCTCATTATCACATGTGACAGAGGGTACCTAGGTACAGTGAAATGATTTGCTTTGCGTACAACCTATTGTAGTAGCAATGTTACAAAATTTTGAGATTTTAAAAATCAAGTCTGCAATTTATCCCATCAGATAAAGCATAACAATAAGTTTAATTTGACACCAAATTCACTTTCATATCTCAAGTATTAAAAAAAGTTATGGCCATTTTCATACTCGGAAATTAGCATCTTGTTCGCTATTGATTTTCAATGGACATTACAAAAAGGCTGTGATCTTGGATAGTCAAAAGCCCGTTTCTTAAGGAAAGATTAACATTTTTAAATAGCCTAAGTGTCCTAATAATTCACAATATAACATGATTTTTATATATAATTTACATTAATTTATAGGCCAAATGGAAGGAATTTAGTGTTCAATTGCTGTAAATAAATGTCCATTTAAATCGGCTTTCTAGTGGGTTCCTGTGAACGCGCTGGTTTAGAACGTTCACATCGCGCTGGATTAGTGCCCTCAAATGCCGAGAAAAATACTGCGGGATATAAAAAGCCCAAAATGAACTACTCGCTATAGATAACTTTATATACAGGGTTATATACATGCCCCATTTAATGTAAAAATAAGGTACATACCTTTAATTGTTTGCTTTATAAAACCCTGGGGCTGCGAGAGGTTGCGGAGTGAGACAGTAATTTTAAAACTATTATAACTATTATTCGAGGCCTATAAAACTAATAATACCTTTTGCGACCGGGTCTTGCAGCGATTTTTCGTTAATGATTTACTAGGCTGAACATCTGCGATTGGAACAGCCTAATAAAAATCGCGTTTTAAACCCGCCCCCTCCAAACAGCGCCAAAATCGCGGACATGGCTTTGGGCAGATTCCCAATGACGATTCAGGTAGGTTTTGTAACATACCTAATTGTAGGCAATGCACAAGTGTTGCCATGTGTTGGTGCCAACAAAGTAATAGAAGTGCCGAACGGTCCTGTCTACCACATGTCGCTGCACATAGTGAGATATGGACCAAGCTCAGGCAGGTGGGACCAGTATAGCTGGGGCATGTTGGCCGGTGTGAGCAAGTTGGGCCAACGGGCCTGTTTCCACACTGTATCACTCTATGACTCTATGACATTGAACACTGGAGGATGGGGAAGGAAAACAGGGAGCAACGGCTGCTTGAACTAAATGAAAAATCCCACTTTGAATGTGATTGAGTCAGAAAAGCCAATGCCAATGTCGGATTGACTCCACTCAATAATAAGCCACTTGCGAGATGTCAAATTTTGGGTTTGTAATAAATGTCAAAAGTGCTGCAGAAAGATTTCCACAAATGACACCAGGTACTTGGACGTCAGATCAATAAACGCAGGGGATGCATTCACACAGATGCTTTGATGAGGCCCTTCTACAAAGCAAATCTAATGAGAACAGGCATCAATGAGGTAAACACTAAAGTGGTTCAAGGTTAATGATCATTGCACACTTAGCATTGTGATGACAGCAGCAGGTTTGATCCATGCACGGTGTCAAATTGTAGAATACCAGTATAATTACTCCTTAACAAGTTGTATTATTAAATGATAGTGTTCAGCAATGCGTCCACATGCAAGTGATCAACAGACCTTTGGCGGCTTTTGTTGTTGGGTTCAGCTGAAACATCGAAACGTACAAACATAGGTACAGGAGTAGACCATTCGGCCCTTCGAACCAGCACCGCCATTCAGTACCCTGTTCGAGCTTTTTCTCCCCATATCCCTTGATATGACAATATGACAATGACAATTAAAATTGAATCTGAATCTGAGTCTGATTCTTTTAAGTGCCTGTCCGACTTGGCGGTTTCTTTCAGCGACTGCCAGCATCATAACAGTGTCGCCATAAGATTTTGAACAATTCGATGACCTGATATGTCGTGATGCCGGCAGTCGCCGAAAAAATCGCAAAGTGGGACAGGCCCTTTAGCCCCAAGAGCTAAATCTAACTCTCTCTTGAGAATAAGGAGTAAGCCATTTAGAACGGAGACGAGGAAACACTTTTTCTCACAAAGAGTGGTGAGTCTGTGGAATTATCTGCTTCAGAGGGCAGTGGAGGCAGGTTCTCTGGATGCTTTCAAGAGAGGGCTCTTAAAACATAAGCACACGTAGTCAGGGTGGAACCCAGGTCCCTGGCGCTGTAAGGCAGCAACTTGGTCGCTGCGCCACCGTGCCGCCCCAATATGTCTTATTGCAAATCAGTCGCCAGCGTCTTGAAGCAGGCACTCTATTTTGAGCTCTGTCATGGGACGAAAAGATTCAAAGAAGTGCTCAAAGCCAACTTCAAAAAGCTCTGGGAACATATGGGACGGCACTAAGGACATTGACAGCATGCACAGGAGACCTTCATACACAGCAATTATGGGCACCATATCTGAGGAAGGATGTGCTGGCTCTGGAGAGGGTCCAGAGGAGGTTTACAAGAATGATCCCAGGAGTGAGTGGGTTAACCTACGATGAGCGTTTGTCGGCACTGGCCTGTACTCACTGAATTTTAGAAGAATGAGGGATGGGGGGGGGGGGCATTGAAACATACAGAATAGTGAAAGGTTTGGATAGATTGGATGTGGAGAGGATGTTTCCACTAGCGGGAGCGTCTAAGATTAGAGGTCCTGGCCTCAGAATTAAAGGACGTTCTTTTAGGAAGGAGATGTGGAGGAATTTCTTTAATCACAGGGTGATGAATCTGTGGAATTCTTTGCCACCGAAGACTGTGGAGGCCAAGTCAGTGGATATATTTTTTAAGGCAGAGATAGATAGATTCTTGATTAGTACAGGTGTCAGCGGTTATGGGGAGAAGGCAGGAGAATGAGGTTAGGAGGGAGAGAAAGATCAGCCATGATTGTCGGAGTAGACTTGATGGGCCGAATGGCCTAATTCTACTCCTATTGCTTATGATCTTAAGACCTTATGCTAGAAGCCCTAAACTAAATTGAACTAAATGACTAAACACAGAAGCTACCCAACAACCTGCCCCGTCACTCTCCACCGACTCTGAGTCTGCTGTTCTTACATTGGCCTCATCAGCCACCTCAGAACCCCCTAAACCAGAGTGGACGGCACGACTGCACCAGAGAACTGGGTTCGATCCTGACTACGGGTGCTGTCTGTACGGAGTTTGTACGTTCTCCCCATGACCTGCATGGGTTTTCTCCCGGTGCTCCACAGTGGCGCAGCGATAGAGTTGCTGCCTTACAGTGCTGGCAGCGCCGGAGACTGCACCAGAGAACCGGGTTCGATCCTGACTACGGGTGCTGTCTGTACGGAATTTGTACGTTCTCCCCGTGACCGCATTGGTTTTCTCCGAGATCTTCAGTTTCCTCCCACGCTCCAAAGGCATACAGGTTTGCAGGTTAATTGGTTAATGGACTTTGGTAAAAATTATAAGTTGTTCCTAGCGTGTAGGATAGCGCTCGTGTTAGGGGATTGCTTGTCGGCATGGACTCAGTGAAGGGCCTATTTCCATGCCATGTCTCTAAACTAAACTAAACTAAGTGACGTACTGTTGAACCTTTCACAAGCTCAGTTCAGTTTAGTTTAGTTTATTGTCACGTGTACCGAGGTACAGTGAAAAGCTTTCCTTTCCTGCTCAGTGAAAAGACAGTACATGATTCCAATGTCATGAAGACCTTTGATTCCTGGGACAGGACTGCTTATGAAGTTCATACTGTCTAGTTTAGGAGATTGTTTATTTACAAAATTCTTAAGGGGTTGGACAGGCTAGATGCAGGAAGATTGTTCCCGATGTTAGGGAAGTCCACAGGGGTCACAGCTTAAGGATAAGGGGGAAATCCTTTAAAACCGAGATTTTTTTCCTGTTGAATCTCTGGAACTCTCTGCCACAGAGGGTCACGGCTATATTTAAGAGGGAGTTAGATGTGGCCCTTGTGGCTAAGGGGATCAGGGGGTATGGAGAGAAGGCAGGTACGGGATACTGAGTTGGATGATCAGCCATGATCATATTGAATGCCGGTGCACGCTCGAAGGGCTGAATGGCCTACTCCTGCACCTAATTTCTATTTTCTATGTTTCTATGCAGTGCAAGGTAAAGCCAGGAAAGTCTGATCAAAGATAGTCCGAGGGTCGCCAATGCGGTAGATAGTAGCTCAGGACTTATCTGCTGTTGTGGTAGGATGGTTCAGTTGCCTGATAACAGCTGGGAAGAAACTGTCCCTAAATCTGGCGCTACCCAACATACTGCCCGGTCACCCACCACCGACCCGCCCCATCTGTAGAAGAGCCTACAGTTCCAAAACTGACCTCATGGGCCACCACAGAGTGGAATCCCAAAACCGCAGTGGAATCAATGTATTGTATGGGCGCAAATGTTGTGAATAAATGTATTCTTTATTCAGGCATTGTAGGTTGGAAATACATGGACGTTTAACACACTAACATAATAGTCATAGTTGTTGAGAGGCAGTTGCCTCGTGAGCTCGGTTTAGCTCCTGCTGAAGTGGCAGGACACTCTCATGAAGTGAGAGGCAACAGAAGAGCAAGAGAGCGAGAGACGGAAGGTCAGGACTTATATAATAGGGCACACCCCCAATATATCTCGTGACTCCTACCCAAGGTTGCCGAGGATTCGCACAGGAAAGTGGCCTAACCACTAGGTGCCGCTACAGTATCATCAAACCCAACAACACTGCATAAGAACTGCATGATAATAGAGCAGAGGAATCCAGGAGCACAGGTAAATAATTTGTGGAATGTAGCATGACAAGTAGGTAGACAATAGACAATATACAATAGGTGCAGGGAGTAGGCCATTCGGCCCTTCGAGCCAGCACCGCCATTCAATGTGATCATGGCTGATCATCCACAATCAATACCCCGTTCCTGCCTTCTCCCCATATCCCCTGACTCTGCTTTTTTAAGAGCCCTATCTAGCTAGGGTGGTCATGAAGGAATTTGGCACATTGGCCTTCATCAGTCAGGGTATTGAGTATAGAAGTTGGGATGTTGTGTTACAGTTATGGGCGCCCACGATTCAGCCTTACAGTGCTTGCAGCGCCGGAGACCCGGGTTTGATCCCGACTATGGCTGCTGTCTGTACGGAGTTTGTACGTTCTCACCGTGACCGCATCTGTGTGTTTTCTCTGAGATCTTCGGTTTCCTCCAACACTCCAAAGACGTGCAGGTATGTAGGTTAATCGGCTTGGTGTATGTGTAAATTGTCCCTAGTGTGTGTAGGATAGTGGTAATGTGCGGGGATCGCTGTTGATGCGGACTCAGTGGCCGAAGGGCCTGTTTCCGTGCTGTATCTCTAAACTAAACTAAACTAAAAATCTGTACAAGGTCATAAGGAACAAGAGCAGAATTAGGCAGTTCAGCCCATTAAGTCTATTCCGCCATTTAATCATGGCTGATCTATCTCTCCCTCCTAACCTTCTCCCCAAAACCTCTGATACCTGTACTAATCAAGAATCTATCTATCTCTGCCTTAAATATATCCACTGACTTGGCCTCCACAGCCGTCTGTGGCAAGACATTGGTGAGGCCACATTTTTGAGTATTCGGTTCAGTTTTGGTCACATTTGGAATATTCTGTTTATTTTTGTTCACCCTGTTGTAGGTCTTGAGGGCCTGAACTGTAGGGAACGTTTGAGCAGGCCAGGACTTTATTCTTTGGAGCACAGGAGGATGAGAGGTGATCTTATAGACGTGTATAAGATCATAAGGGAAATAGATAGGGTGAATGCACAGAGTCTTTTACCCAAAGCTGGGGAGTCAAGAACCAGAGGTCATGGGTTTGAGGTGAGAGGGGAAAGAGTTAATAGGTATCTGAGGGCCAACATTTTTACACAAGGGGTAACAACAACATTTGGACATGTTCATGGAAGCAGGTCCTTCCCCCTTCAGAGGGAAATGGGTCAAACGTGGGCAGGTGGGACAAGTATAGATGTGACTTCTTGGTCAGCATGGGAACAGGCCCTTTGGCCCAACACTAACCATGCTAACCAAGTTGCCTCCTTCTATGCTTGTCCCACCTGTCTTTGCTTGGCTTATAAATGTTCAGACAACACGGAGCTCACCAGGTTGTTTGAATAAAAGAACAGAAAGAAAATTGTTTTGTTCAAAATTTGATTCCTTTGAAAATAATCAGATTTTCTTTGATGGTAAATGGGATTCAAAATGGAAGCAGATATAAAATCGAATGTCTTTTTTTAGGTGAAGAATGAGTGTGAATTAAACATAGAGCAGGGGGAAAAAGGAACCATAAAATTAAAGGCAAAATTCAGGAAAAAATATACTCGGTATCATAAAATACCACGTAAACAGCGAGTTTATCAGTTTATTTTCCAAGAATGTTTCTTGGAATAGTTTAGTTTAGTTTAGTTTAGAGACACAGCGTGGAAGCAGGCTTTTCGGCCTACCGTGTCCATGCCAACCAGTGATCACCTGTCCACTAGTTTTATCCTACACACCAAGGACTACTTACAGGAGCCAATTAACCTACAAACCTGCACGTCTTTGGAATATTGGGCATGTTTTAGGGCAGGAGGCATAAATCAATTTAAGCTGTAGTGATATAGATTCTCAATAGTTTGCTTTAGTTTTCAGTTTTGGTGATACAACATGGAAACAGGCTGTTCAGCCCACCGAACCCAAGCTAACCATCGATCACCCGGTTGCATTAGTTCTATGTTATCCCACTACCCTATACACTAGGGGCAATTTTACAAAGGCCAATTAACTTACAAAACTGTACGTCTTTGGGATGTGGGGGGAAACCGGAGCAACCAAGGAAACCCAGGGAATCATCGTACCACACGCAGAGAGCAGTGCTGAACTACCATCTACCTCATGGGTGACCCTCGGACTATCCTTGATCGGGCTTTGCTGGCTTTACCTTCCACTAAACGTTATTCCCTCATCATGTATCTAAACACTGTAAATGGCTCGATTGGAATCATGTATTGTCTTTCCGCTGACTGGATAGCACGCAATAAAAGCTTTTCGCCATACCTCGGCACACGTGACAATAACTTAAACTGAACCCACGCGGCTGCAGGGAGAATGTGCAAACTCCACACGTACATAGAAAACATTGAAAAATTGATGCAGGAGTAGGCCATTCGGTCCTTCGAGCCAGCACCGCCATTCAATATGATCATGGCTGATCATCCAAAATCAGTACCCCGTTCCTGCTTCTTCCCCATATCCCTTGATTCTGTTAGCCCCAAGTGTTATCTCTAACTCTCTCTTGAAAACATCCAGTAAATTGGCCTCACAAAAAAGCTGGAGAAACTCAGCGGGTGCAGCAGCATCTATGGAGCGAAGGAAATAGGCCTATTTCCTTCGCTCCATAGATGCCGCTGCGCCTATTTCCTTCGCTCCATAGATGCTGCTGCAGCCTATTTCCTTCGCTCCATAGATGCTGCTGCACCCGCTGAGTTTCTCCAGCTTTTTTGTGTAACCTTCGATTCTCCAGCATCTGCAGTTCCCTCTTAAACAAACAGTAAATTGGCCTCCATTGCTTTCTGTGGCGGAGAATTCAACAGATTCACAACTCTCTGGGTGAAAATACGGCACCCAATGTCGGGATGGAACCCGGGACGCTGGCGCTATGAGGCACCAGCTGTACCAGCTGCGCCGATGTGTTGCTTTAGAGGGTCTTAATCAATGTAATGGAAAATATCTGTAAGGCAATAGTGAAAGTAATGGTGATATCGTTCGTTACCTTTCCATTATTTTACTTACAATTTTAATGACAAGCAGAAACATGGCGAGATGCCCAACGTCCAAACATAACAGTCTAAATAGAGTTACTCGCAAAACGCTATTGACAGCTGGCCTTGCCATTTATGAGACTTGTCTGATGTTCATTTTTGCAACAGATGCAAACTAAACCCACTAAAAATATTTATAATTAGGATTTACAACACTAAGTACTCTTGTAATGATTTGATGTGTCTCAGCTACCGCCGGTTCTGCCACTGAAAATTTAACTATCACATATGGAATCCCATTCCTTGAAATTAACAACTTGTTTAAGGAGATTTTAATGTTTACTTCTTAAATTAATACTCGTTATTGTCTTTTTCTCCCTCATAATCCAATCTCAGAGTTCTTTTTGTTTGTGATGTTGAAATCTTACACACAAATCGAGTCTCCTTCTCAGCTTTTAGAGTCTTACAGCATGGAAACAGGCCCACACTTGCCCACACCAATCGACATGTCTCATCTACACTAGACCCACCTCTTTGCATTTGGCCCATATCCCTCTAAACCTGTCCTATCCATGTACCTGTCTAATTGTTTCTTGAAAGTTGCGATAATCCCTGCCTCAACTACCTCCTCTGGCAGCTCCTTCCATACACCCTTCAGGTTCCTTTTAAATCTTTTCGCTTTCATCTTTAACCTGTGTCCTCTATGCTAGGCAAGAGACTCTGAGCATCTATCCAATCTATTTCCAAAGTTTATTTTCTGATCTTTAACTCGTTTTGGTTTAGAAGGTGCGCTGTTAGATCCACTGTCCAGATGTCCAGTAACCCTTGATCTTGGTTTACTACTTTGTTCTTGCAACTTACTTTGGAGTTGCAGTGTGTGAGACTACGGTTTTCATACAATGTTACAAGGTTTTTAAAATTCATTACAAGGTTAATTCCCGGGATGGCGGGACTGTCATATGCTGAGAGAATGGAGCAGCTGGGCTTCTACACTCTGGGGTTTAGAAGGATGAGAGGAGATCTCATTGAAACATTTAAGATTGTTAAGGGTTTGGACACGTTAGAGGCAGGAAACATATTCCCGATGTTGGTGGAGTCCAGAACCAGGGGCCACAGTTTAAGAATGAGTAAGCCATTTAGAACGGAGACAAGGAAACATTTTTTTCTCACAGAGAGTGGTGAGTCTGTGGAATTCTCTGCCTCAGAGGGCAGTGAGTGTGGAATTCTCTGCCTCAGAGGGCGGTGGAGGCAGGTTCTGTGGATGCTTTCAAGAGAGAGCTAGATAGGGCTCTTAAAAATAGCAGAGTCAGGGGATAAGGGGAGAAGGCAGGAACGGGGTACTGATTGGGGATGATCAGTCATGATCACATTGATTTGCGGTGCTGGCTCGAAGGGCCGAATGGCCTACTCCTGCACCTATTGTCTATTGTCTGGTGTTGTATCCTTTAATACCATGAAACAAATTGGAATAATTTGTACATTCTCCAGGTGACCACGTGGGTTTTCTCCTTCTACACTCCAAAAACGTAGAGGTTCGTAGGTTAATTGGCTTCTGCAAAATTGTAAATTGTCCCTTGTGTGTAGGATAGTGCTAGCGTATGGGGTGATGGCTGATCAGCGTGGACTCAGTGTGCCTAAGGGCCTGTTTCCACGCTGTATGTCTAATGTCTTATGTTTACTGCTGAACATGAAATTGGAAGGTCACTAGATGGCGCAGAAAACATGGAAATTCCTTGTGTGCTGCCTCGGTGAAGTCTGCTATTGACCAGACTATTTAGTTTGGTGTTTTCAGCCCCTTCGGCCACCGACTCCACGCTGAAAATGATCAGGTTACGTAGTTGTTCGTACACACACTGGAACAATCTGCAAAATTGTAAAGCCATGTAACCCTTGTGGAGTGTGGGAGATACCAGAGCTAGAAACCCCATGGGGTGAAACATGGAAACTGAAATCAGCAGTGGCCATTCGGCCCTTCGAGCCTGCACCGCCTAAGGGCCTGTTTCCACGCTGTATGTCTAATGCCTTCTTCCATACCCTTGACTGCTGAACCACATCTAAATTGGAAAACTGGCCTCACTAGATCTGTGGCAGAGAGTTCCAAAGATTCACCACTGTGAAAAAAGTTCCTTGGATTTCCCCCTTATCCTTAAGCTGTGCCCCTGTCCTGGACTTCCCCAACATCGGGAACAATCTGCTATTAGTGTACAACCAGACTATTTAGTTTAGATGTCTCAGAAATACAGCGTGGAAACAGCCCCTTCGGCCACGAGTCCACGGAATCAGTGACCAACTCCCTCTATGATAATGTCCTTCCTCAGATTTGGACGCCAAAACTAGCAATACTCCTGTGGTCTCACAGACACTAGGAACAATTTACAAGACCCTGAACCTCCCTGCCAATTAAAATCTCTTGCTACAGAATGCCATTTAACTGCCTGCTGCATGCATCCTTTCAATGACTGGTGTACCATGACACCCAGGTCTCGCTGCATCTCCCCCTTTCCCAATCGGCCACCGTTTAGATAATAATCTCTGCTTTCCCCCACCAAAATGGAAACCTCACATTTATCCCATAGTCATCTGCCAAACATTTGCCACACTCACCCAGTATCCAAGTCACTCAGTACCTAGCATCCTCCTCACACCCTCCTAAGCCCCCCATCGAACCCAAACTTGGTTTGCCTTCAATGATCATTGCTGTAAGTAGCTGGGGTCCCAGCAGAGCTCTACCACTGTCACTGCCGCCCATTGTGAAAAGGATTGTTTACTCCTACTCTTTGTTCTTTTGCCAGCCAGTTCTCTATCCACATCAACTGAACAATAGTGCTTTAATAGTTCAAGAGAGTTTATTGTCATGTGTCCCTGATAGGACAATGAAATTCTTGCTTTGCTTCAGCACAACAGAACATAATGGGCATTGACTACAAAACATATGAATAAATAAACTGATAAAGTGCAAATAACAAATAATGGGTTATTAATGTTCAGAGTTTTGACGGAGCCAGGTTTAATAGCCTGATGGCTGTGGGGAAGTAGCTATTCCTGAACCTGGTCGTTGCAGTCTTCAGGTTCCTGTACCTTCTACCTGAAGGTAGCAGGGAGATGAGTGTGTGGCCAGGATGGTGTGGGTCTTTGATGATACTACGTATGCTATGAATTGACTGAATTGTATGCAACAACAAAGAATTTCACTGTGCCTGTGCACAAGTGGTACAATAAAGTGCCATTGAACCATGGACAGACACAGGTGTCAAAAACCTAGTATGGAAAATTCATGATTGATTTTCAATTGACAACTGAGTGATGGATGTACTGAGAAATAGGCCACTTCTCACATCAAGCATTCAGTGTTGGTGTTAAGCATTCCCAAGGAATGGGTTGATGCAAAGTGGTGTTTCCTTCCAAGCCTTGCTGTACCTGGTTTGTTGTGGACTCGGACAACCGAGTCCACAGCAAACCAGCGATCCCCACACATTAACACTACTCTACACACACTAGGGACAATTGTTTTTAACATTTATGCATTTATACCAATCCAATTAGTCTACAAACCTGAGGTAGACTCAAAATGCTGGGGTAACTCAGCGGGACAGGCAGCATCCCCGGAGAGAAGGAATGGGTGACGTTTCGGGTCGAAACACTTCTTCACAGTCTGCAGAAGGGTCTCGATCCTCACATTCCGGGATGTGAGATGGGGAGAAATGTCTTTAGTCAGAGGGTAGTGAATCTGTGGAATTCTTTGCCACAGAAGGCTGTGGAGAGAGTCGGTGGATATATTTCAGGCAGAGATAGACAGATTCTTGATTAGTGCAGGTGGCAGAGGTTATGGCGAGAAGGCAGGAGAATGGGGTTAGGATGGAGAGATCAATCAGCCATGATTGAATGGTGGAGTAGACTTGATGGGCCGAATGGCCTAATTCTACTCCAATCACTTATGACCTTGTGAGATGAGGAGAACTTCATGTCTGCACACAGATAGATGGCCATGTGTACGAAAATGGTCATCTCCAAGCAAGGGCTAGACTGCATTTTGTAAGTTCTTGGGGCAGTCTAAAGATATGAGGATTGGATGGAAAAAGCACTGGATCAGCCATGGTCCAACTAGTTGCAAGAGGAGGTCTACTTGTGCTTTTAGCTCTTACGGTCTTCTTGTTGCAGATCACACTGGGACAATTGAAGAGGGCAAGCTGCTGACAAACGCAATCAGGAGTGACTCTGCAGTCATTGGAGGTAAGCTTGAATAAGGCTGCACTGAGTTCTAAAGTCGGCACCTTGCATTTAAGGCTACCTTTGGAAACTGGCCGTCGGTGGATATTCCCGTCGGTCGTCATTGATCCAGAAACTCACCGACCTGTCCTAAGAGTGTTTATATTTCACCGCACCACTTAGACATTAAAATGTGGTAAATCAATTCATTTCGGGGAGCTTTTTATCAAAACCGCGAATCAGCAGTACATGCCCTCTGGTCCTAGACTCTCCCACTAGTGGAAACATCCTCTTAGCTTCTCCCAAGCTATAGGTTATAGAGTCATGGAGTTATACTGAAGCTTATTTGATGCACTGGTATCCTTTAGGGTATAAAACTTGCTGTGTTTACACACAAAGGGCATAACTTCCAGATTTTTAACTAAATGTATTAACATTCCTCTCAATCGAACCACTGACACAAGAGATTATATTTGCTGGAAATGGAGCCGAAAAAAAATGCTGGAGGAACTCAGAATTTCGAGCAAGAATCCGAAGGGTAGCTTTATCGAGCAAAGGGTTGTGGGTGTATGGAACAAGTTGCAAGAAGAGTTAGTTGAGGCGGGTACTATCGCAACATTTAAGAAACATTCAGACAGGTACATGGATAGGATAGGTTTAGAGGGATAAGGCCCAAACGCAGGTAGGTGGGACTAGTGTAGCTGAGACATGTTGGCCGGTGTGGGCAGGTTGGGCTGAAGGGCCTGTTTCTACGCTATAAAACTCTAAGCCTCGATGATTCTATGGCTCTGTAAGATCTGTGGAGGCAGAGGAAAAACCAACGTTATGGGGTCAGGACCATCAGGACTTCAGTACAGTCCTCTACAGGTGTTGACTGACCCATAGAGTTCCTCCAGCCGTAATTGAGTCATTGAAACTGATCCTTCACTCCAATGTCCATGTCCCATTGAGAAGGTGGTTCTATGCTACACCACCTTGCACCACAACACAGCTTGGCGTGTGAGCAGCTCCATCCAAGGCCGCGAGGAATTGCAGGGAATTGTGTCCGCAGCCCAGACCATCACACAAACCAATCTCCTTTCCATTGGCTCCATCTAAACCTCACGCTGCTTCGGCAAGGCCAGCAGCATAATCAAGGACGAGTCGCCCCCTGGCCATTCCCTCTTCTCCCCTCTCCCATCAGGCAAGAGGTACAGAATTGTGAAAATGCGCACCTCCAGATTCAGAGACAGTTTCTTCCCAGCTGCTGTCAGGCAACTGAACCGTCCTAGCACAACTAGGGAACAGTTCTGAACTACCATCTATGTAATCGGAGACCCTTGCACTATCTTTAATTGGACTTTAGCTTGCACTTCATGTTATCTCGGTTTATACTCGCAAGAATATAGGAGATTGAGGGGGGATCTTATAGAAACTTACAAAATTCTTAAGGGGTTGGACAGGCTAGATGCAGGAAGATTGTTCCCGATGTTGGGGAAGTCCAGGACAAGGGGTCACAGCTTAAGGATAGAGGGGAAATCCTTTAGGACCTAGATGAGAACAACTTTTTTCACACAGAGAGTGGTGAATCTCTGGAACTCTCTGCCACAGAAGGTAGTTGAGGCCAGTTCATTGGCTATATTTAAGTTAGATGTGGCCCTTGTGGCTAAAGTTATCAGGGGGTATGGAGAGAAGGCAGGTACAGGATACTGAGTTGGATGATCAGCCATGATCATATTGAATGGCGGTGCAGGCTCGAAGGGCCGAATGGCCTACTCCTGCACCTATTTTCTATGTTTCTATGTTTCTATCCTGTATCCGTACATTGTGAAAGGCTTGATTTTAATCATGTACAGTCGTTCCGCTGTAACAATTAAGTCTTTCTCTGTACCTCGGTACACGTGATGAGAATAACAGTGGCATGGTGGCGCACAGTGGCGCAGCGGTAGAGTTGCTGCCTTACAGTGCTGGCAGCGCCGGAGTCCCGGTTCGATCCCGACTACGGGTGCTGTCTGCACGGAGTTTGTACGTTCTCCCCGTGACCGCGTGGGCTTTCTCCGAGATCTTTGGTTTCATCCCACATTCCAAAGACGTACAGGTTTGTAGGTTAATTGGCTTGGTGTATGTGTAAATTGTCCCTCGTTTGTGTAGGGTAGCGTTCGTGTGCGGGGTCTGCTGGTCGGCACAGATTCGGTGGGCCGTGCTGTATTTCGAAGCTAAACTAAACTAATGATATGTATCCATAATCATTGGATACCTTGCTATGAGTAGCAGTCACCTTCAAAACCTTTCACTGTACCTCGGTAAACAAGACAATAAACTAAACGGTGGCCGATTGGGAAAGGGGGAGATGCAGCGAGACCTGGGTGTCATGGTACACCAGTCATTGAAGGTAGGCATGCAGGTGCAGCAGGCAGTAAAGAAAGCGAATGGTATGTTGGCTTTCATAGCAAAAGGATTTAAGTATAGGAGCAGGGAGGTTCTACTGCAGTTGTACAGGGTCTTGGTGAGACCACACCTGGAGTATTGCGTACAGTTTTGGTCTCCAATTCTGAGGAAGGACATTATTGCCATAGAGGGAGTGCAGAGAAGGTTCACCAGACTGATTCCTGGGATGTCAGGACTGTCTTATGAAGAAAGACTGGATAGACTCGGTTTATATTCTCTAGAATTTAGGAGATTGAGAGGGGATCTTATAGAAACTTATAAAATTCTTAAGGGGTTGGACAGGCTAGATGCAGGAAGATTGTTCCCGGTGTTGGGGAAGTCCAGGACAAGGGGTCACAGCTTAAGGATAAGGGGGAAATCCTTTAAAACCGAGATGAGAAAAACTTTTTTCACACAGATAGTGGTGAATCTCTGGAACTCTCTGCCACAGAGGGTAGTCGAGGCCAGTTCATTGGCTATATTTAAGAGGGAGTTAGATGTGGCCCTTGTGGCTAAGGGGATCAGAGGGTATGGAGAGAAGGCAGGTGCGGGATACTGAGTTGGATGATCAGCCATGATCATATTGAATGGCAGTGCAGGCTCAAAGGGCCGAATGGCCTACTCCTTCACCTAATTTCTATGTTTCTAAACATAACTACACGTGACAATAGTAAACTTCATGCAGGGAGTTCTAGCATTGCAAAGAGCATGAAGTTTAGTTTAGTTTAGAGATACAGCATGGTAACAGGCCCTTCGGCCCACCGAGTCTGCACTGACCAGAGGTCCCCGCACACTAGCGCTATCCTACACACACCAGGGGCAATTTACAATTATACCAAGCCACTTAGCCTGCAAACCTGTGTCTTTGGACGTGTGGGAGGAAACCGCAGATCCCGTAGAAAGCCCACGCAGGTCACGGGGAGAACGTACAAACACTGTATAGACAAGCACCCGTAGTCAGGATTGAACACAAGTCCCGGGCGCTGTAAGGCAGCATGTGTAGGAAGGAACTGCAGATGCTGGTTTACACCGAAAATAGACACAGAAATGCTGGAGTAACTCAGCGGGTCATGCAGCATCGCTGGAGAGAAGGAACGTCTCAACACTAAACGTCACCCATTCCTTCTCTCCAGAGATGATGCCTGAACCGCTGAGTTACTCCAGCATTTTGTGTCTATCTTCGCTGTATATGATGAAGAAGGGGTCGACTGGGCTTGTTTTCGCTGGAATTTAGGATGAGAGAGGATCTTATAGAAACATCTAAAATTCTTAGAGGATTGGACAGGGTAGATGCAGGACAAATGTACCCGATGTTGGGGGAGACCAGAACCAGGGGTTCACTGTTTAAGAACACGGGTTAGGCCATTTGGGACTGAGATGAGGGAAAACATTTTCACCCAGAGAGTTGGGAATCTGTGGAATTCTCTACCACAGAAAGCAGTGGAGGCTAATTCACTGGATGTTTTCAAGATAGTTAGATTTACCTCTTAGGGCTAATGGAATCGAGGAATATGGGGATAAAGCAGGAACGGGGTACTGATTTTAAATGATCAGCCATGATCATCATATTGAATGGCAGTGCTGGCTTTTTATTTGCACAATCCGCAGGCATTGCCACTTTCTTTCACTGCACATCTTGTATGTGTATGTGTATGTGTATGTGTATGTGTATGTGCCATCAGGAAAGAGATACCGCAGCATCAAAGCCCGGACAACCAGACTGCTAAACAGCTTCCTTCCACAGGCTGTGAGGCTGCTAAACAGTCACTCCACCTGATTCTGCTGCTTTTGCACTGACAATTTAATAACTGGCACTGAGTAATAACTCTGGCACTGGCTCAGGCCACTTAAATCAGCTGCCCTGGACATTTATGACTGTTTTTTTTTACTTGTATTTTAATGTTGCTTTTTTTAACCTGCACTTTTTAAACTATTCCTATTGTTTTTATCAGGAACTGGATTGTTTTTTTTTAATCATTTTTATTTATGCGTGAAATGTTTAAGTTTTTATGTGCGATGCTCCCTGGTATTCCCTGGGAAACGTCTTCTCATTTTGCACTGTACAATTGTTGCTTTGCAATATGACGATAAAAGGATGACAATGATAATAATGTTGACATGAATGGCCCGCTCCTGCACCTATTTTCTATGTTTCTGCGTAAGGCAGCAACTCTACCGCTGCAGTTGCGCAGATGATGTTCGAGTGATGCTAGTCCTCACTTGTGTAAGGGCTTTCCTAATGCTTGTTTCTCCCTACATCATTCGCAGGTGTAATAGCGGTGGCGATCTTTGTCATCCTCTGCATTGTGGCTGTAATGGGCCGCCTGATGTACAAGCACAAAGGCACATACCACACCAACGAAATGAAGAGGGCGGAATACACTGAGCCCACAGATGCCACGCTGAAGAGCAATTCCATTTACCAGGATTCCCTGAGTGAAGACAAGAAAGAGTACTTCATCTGACAATTACACAGGCCCTCGTCATTATTATAACCGATTAATAACACCCGGGATATACTGTCTGTGCTATCAGTTAGCTCCAGACTCTGTGAACTATAAATGGACAGACATTACAGTCAGAGTAGGGACATGAAAAATGGTTTACACTTTTTGTTCGCCTTAACAGGGCAGGGGTTCTAACGTATTATTTCCTGCTATCTTCAGGTCAGCTCAGGGGAGGAGAAGGAAGAGGTTTTAAATGTCTACATGGGAACGGCAGAGAAATAAAATTACCATTATAACCGTTTAAGTATAGTTTAGAGATACGGCGTGGAGACAAGCACGTCAACCCACCGAGTCCGCGCCGACCAACACGTACACCACAGGCTAGGGAGCAATTTTACTGAGGCCCACTAAGGTAGAAACATGTCTTTGGAGTGTGGGAGGAAACCGGAGCACTCGGAGAAAACCCCCGCAGTCACAGGGAGAACGTACAAACTCCATACAGACGGCACCCGTAGTCAGAATCAAACCCGGGTCCCTGGTGCTGTGAGGCAGCAACTCTACCACTGCGCAGCTGTGCCGCACCATATTAACTTACTGCATGACACATAAGCGTCTAATAATAGTTTTATCTTCCACTTATTTCCCTTTGTGTTTTCTATTCCCCCATCAATGGTTTTTCCCAAGACACTGATCTTGTGAAACTCGGTCTGAGGTAAAGTTCCCTGAAACCCTTTAGTCCGATGTAACAATAATATATATTTACATAGCAGTTTAAACATGGAAAAGCAATGTATAGTGTTTCTTTGGTTTGGTTTAGAATTGCAACATGGAAACAGGCCTTTCGGCCCATCGAGTCCGCACCGACCAGCGATCCCCGCACCTCAACACTATCCTGCACACTCGGGATCATTTTACATTTATGCCAAGCCAATTAACCTACAAACCTGTACACCTTTGGAGTGTGGGAGGAAACCAAAGATCTCGGAGGGAACACACCTGGTCGTGGGGAGAACCTGGTTACTGGCACTGTAAGCGCTGTAAGGCAGCAACTCTACCGCTGCGCCACCGTGCCGCCCATGTTGTTCATGTGAGTGTAACCAAATGAGTTTTGGTACTTTGGTACTGCCGACTATTAGAGCAAATAAGGAGGATTTTTAGATAGTCTTTAAGGAGGGAGAGTCGTTTAGGGAGGATGATTCCGGACCTTAGGAACATAAGCTAAAGGGCCTGTCCCACGAGCATGCGACTGCATGCAGGAAGTGCGACCTAACCGGAAGCGGGAGACGCGCGGAGGTTGAGTGAGTGACGTGAAGTTCGAGCGAAGTTCACGGGAAGATCGCGCGTAATGTACGGCATCAAGACGCCGCGTACGACATCAAGACGCTGTGTACGGCGTCGAGGCGGCTGCGGGTCGACAGGCCGTTGCCGCGCGGAATTTTTGAACAAGTGACAGTTTTTCGGAGCCCCGCGTGATGTCGGGATCAACCTCGCACAACTCCATACGGCTCCGGCGATTGAAGTGGGACCGGCACCGTGAGGCCGTCCAGCTCAAGCGACCACGTTAGGTCGCGCTTGCCGCATGGAGTCGCATGCTCGTGGGACTGGCCCTTAAAGGTATGGCTGCCATTGTTGCAGTGATTAATATCAGGATTGTTCAAGAGGGCAAAGTTGTAGACGCACTGTGATTGCGAAGCTTTACAGGGCTGGAGATTGGAAAAGTCACAAAACCAAGTGAGAACAGGTCCCTTTATTAAAAAGCAGTGTCGTTTTCCACAACCATGCAGTTCAGGTGAGTTTATTGTCACGTGTACCGAGGTACAGTGGAAAGCCTTTGTTGCATGCTAACCAGCCAGCAGAAAGACGATACTTGATTACAATCGATCCATTCACGGGGTACGGATACATGATAAGGGAATAACGTTTGGTGCAAGATAAGGCCAGTGAAGTCTGATCAAAGATAATCCGACGGTCCCCGATTAGGTATATACAGTGGTAGTTTAGGACTGCTCTCTGCTTGCGGTAGGATGGTTCAGTTGCCTGATAACAGCTGGGAAGAATTAGGAGAAGTCCTGAATTGTCACGTGTGTGACCCAACTTTAAAGAGGTGCGTTTGAAGATGAATTGCAAAGAGTAGGTTTTGTCTCTTATGAGGGTAGAAGGCTATTACTCTGATCGGATCAGGCGTATACGACGTTAGCAAATCCAATAAGACCAACTTTATTTCTGGTGGACTTGGGTGTGTAATTGAAGTTCTATGGTGCAGGCGTATGATCAGGAAGTCTGACTACATGCGTGATTGTTTGTTCCTCTGTAAGTGCTGCTTCATGGAGTTGTTTTGGCTCAGGGTCAGAATTGTTTCAAAGTGGGGATAGATAAGTTTTTGTTCGGTAAGATGTTAAGGTGGCATTAAAATATGGGGAGCCTAAGATTGAATTAGAGTCATACAACCTGGAAATAGGCCCTTCGGCCCAACTCGTCCATGCCGACCAAGATGCCCCCATAGAGTCCTAGAGTAAGTCAGGGGTTCCCAACCTGGGGTAAATTCCGCCTACCCAGGGGGTAAATTTGTTGATTCTGGATTTGTACATATTTGTCTCATTGACGGACTGTGTTTGGCTCTGGTATATCGGTATCTGTTCATGCCAGGAAAGGTGGATAGTTAGTAAATCAAGGCTACAGTTATCAGGGAAAATTAAACTAATATGTTGGTAGTAGTCATGGTACCGGTTACCCATGACGACTGTGGTCAATGTTTTGGGAGATCACCACCACAGTTTCCTTGACCCTAGATTAAGAGTTCTGCAGTGCGCACTCACCGTTCTCTGCAGAATGGTAATATTTCACTGCTTTAACTTAATTCCATATTATGAACTTCCGAGTTCTAATCCTATGACCTGACCTCAACAGCATTTTTCCTGACGTTTAGTTCAGCTTAGAGATACAGCGCGGCAACAGACCCCTTCCGCCCACCGACCCCGCGCCGACCAGCGGTCCCCACACACTCGCGATATCCTGCACACACCAGGGGCAATTTGCAATTATTCCAAGCCAAACAGCCTACATAACCTATAATAGAGACAATTTGCAGAAGCTTATCATTCTTTGGAGTGTGGGAGGAAACCGGAGCACCCGGAGAAAACCCACACAGGTACAAACTGCGTACAGACAGCACCCGTAGTCAGGATCTAACCTGGGTCCCTGGCCCTGGAAGGCAGCAACTCTACCGCTGTGCCACCCTTCACATAATACACATTTATTTCTTTTGAATCTGGAATTGGAAGCAACTTAACCATTTAACGCTTGTGGTGCCTGAAAGAGCACCATTATTCAATAGATAGAGTGTGTGTGTGTGTGTGTATTATATATATAATATATATAGATATATATAAAAAGTGCTTTGTAAATTATTTTTGTGATGTACAATTGACCTCCTCCCCAAGCACAAACTACTGTCAGGGTTTTCATGTCAGATCCTTAAATATCCAGGGGAAATGAGATGAACACCTCCAATGCTTCCGAATACTTTCTAATATTAAAAATGGAAACAATAGGCATTTAAGGCCTAGCTGGCCCATTAAGCCTGTTCCAGACCATGATAGTTGCTGCAATATGTCCAGAAACCTCCTACCATTTTTTTCCTCCCATGATTTCAGATACTTTCGAGAGAGCTAGATTAGAGTTCTTCAAGAGTCAGGGTATATGGGGCGAAGGCAGGATCGGGGGTACGGATTGGGGATGATCAGCCATGATCACATTGAATGGCGATGGTGGCTCGAAGGGCCGAATGGCCTACTCCTGCACCTATTGTCTATTGTCTATAGATTTGGTAGCAGGATGGTTAATCATAGAACATGGAACAGTGCAGCACAGGAACAGGCCCTTCGGCCCACAAAGTCCGTGCCGAACATCATGCCAAGATAACCTAATCTCAGATAGACACAAAATGCTGGAGTAACTCAGTGGGACAGGCAGCATCTCTGGAGAGAAAGAATGGGTGATGTTTCGGGTCGAGTAGGGTCTTGACCCGAAACGTCACCTATTCCTTCTCTCCAGAGATCCCGCCTGTCCCACTGTGTTACTCCAGCATTTTGCGTCCATCTTTTCGATTTGAACCAGCATCTGCAGTTCTTTCCTAAACTAATCTCATCTGCCTGTACATGATCCATATCCCTCAATACCTTACATATCCTAATTTGCAGTAGGAACCTGAAGGATAACTTTTTTTACACAAAGGGTGGTGGGTGTATGGAAGGGGCTGCTGGATGAGATAGTTGAGGCAGGGACAATGGCAATGTTTAAGATCCATTTAGACAGGTATATGGATAGGACAGGTTTTGAGCAATATGGGCCAAACACAGGCAGGTGGGACCAGTGTAGATGGGACGTTGGTCGGTGTGGGTAAGTTTGGCCGAAGGGTCCATTTCCACGATGTATGACTGAATGACTTCATCCATGTATCTATTTAAAATCTTCTTAAACACCTCTACCATATCTGCCTCCAACACCTTCCCTGGCACCAGAGTTCCAGGCACCCATCACCCTCTGTGTAAAAAAACATGCTCCGCACATGTCCTTTAAGCTCTGCCTGTCTCACCTTCAAGCAATGTCCTCTCGTCTTTGGCATTACTATTCTAGCATTAGTATAGTTAAGTATTAAATTATCTGGATTGGTAATTTAAAGAGGAGTTCAACTACCTGCAAAGGCAGGTTTGGAAATCAATCATCAGTGAGTTATTAAGCTTAGATTGGAAAGTATGAATGAATGAATTGATTAATTAATTAATTAGTTAACATAGAAACATAGAAAATAGGTGCAGGAGTAGGCCATTCGGCCCTTCGAGCCTGCACCGCCATTCAATATTATCATGGCTGATCATCCAACTCAGTATCCTATACTCGCCTACTCTCCATACCCCCTGATCCCTTTAGCCACAAGGGCCACATCTAACTCCCTCTTAAATATAGCCAATGGACTGGCCTTAATTAATACTTTCTTGTCACATGAGAGGAGTCACAGTGATATTCTTTATTTGGCAAGGTATGCAAAGGGTCGCCACATAAAGGGCACCGCCAAAGTTACAAAGTATCTCATGCTAGTCCTCCTTTGTTCCGTCCCCCCTCCCCCTCGCCAATGCTGATCCCCCTTAGTTCTCCCCCCGCCCCACACTCCTTCACGGCAGTTCCCCCATGCTGGGTCCCCCTTTGTTCCCCAAAGTATTGTCCACCATAAGCACACTAACGGTGACCATTATCCTCCCACCTGGTTCACTCTTGTGCTACAGAGAAGGAAATGCTTTGACCTGGGCTTTGACTGTCCCAGATGGACCCCACACTGTCCATGGATCACAACCCACTGAAATGGCAAACAAGTCATTTAAAGTTAATGGTGGTTAAATTAATTGCCAACTGCGACCACACCCTCTGGATGAATTAGTGGGGGGGGGAAAGCTCACTCATAAACATCTCCATCCTAACAAGAACTATTAAAACAGAGAGATATCTGCAAAGGACAAGATGTCTGTGCAGCCTTTGTATTTCCCCAGTCATCCACCAGAAGTCTACTTCAATTTTAGCCGATGCATTGTGTGAAATTTGTTCCGTTTAGTTTATGGACACGTGTACCATGAAAAGCTTTTGTTGCGCGCTAACCAGTCAGTGGAAAGACAATACATAATTGCAATCGAGCCATTTGCAGTGTATAGATATATGATAAGTGTATAGACATACGAAATTACTGCTCTTGGAAGAGTCAGGTTTCCATAAAAATGCGTTGAACGTCATTAATAATCTTGGTGACAATACACAGTATAATAGATGTAGAAATTTACAAGGGATATAGATCATAGTCCTGATGAGTTCATTAATTCTATTGTTGCTTTCCCTCAGGGGTCATCATTGTCATAATGGTTGTCATAAGGTAGATATTCAAGGCAGATTGGCTTCACAAAGGAGTGGGCGCAGTTCTGGAAATCCATTCACAATATGCTCCCAATCCATTAAGATCGGTAACACTTCTTCATCAGTTGGACAATGAGAATTTGACGACATATGGAAGAAGCCACAATGACTATTCCCTTTCAAGAGACGGGAGTTTTATTATCAAGTGTCATTCATACTTTTGAAATTCTGACTTGCAGCCACACAACAAATACATAAACTCTGTAAAACCCATAGTGAACTATAAAAAATAAATTCTGTATTTCTATTAAAAAAACAGATAACTAAATAGATGATAGTAGCATAAAGTCAAAAATAATGTCTTCAATTAGATAGAGTTTGGAGCCTATTTGGAGATTGTAGTGCTTAATAGCCTGGTGGTTGCAGGGAAGAAGCTGCTCCTGAACCTGGATGTTACATTTTTTTGATCATTAAGCAGAAATTGCAAATTCAAATCCCACTGAGTTGCTGCAGAACCCAAGTCCCATTATTTCGAGATATTAAATGAAAAGGTGTATCAAGAAATGTGTCATTTAATGGTGGCACAGAATGTACATTACAGCAGCGGATGTGAGTGTAGAAAGGAACTGCAGAAGCTGGTTTTCTGAAGAAGGGTCTTGTCATCTATTCCTTCTCTCCAGAAATGCTGCCTGTCCCGCTGAGTTACTCCAGCATTTTGTGTCCATCTGAGTTTTGATCAGTCTGAAGAAGGGTTCCGGCCCGAAACGTCACCAAATTTCCTTTGCTCCATAGATGCTGCCTGTCCCGCTGAGTTACTCCAGCATTTTGTGTCCATCTGAGTTTATCTCATTTTTGACATGTGGCTCTGTGGTCCTCAGTTATCAAGAGATGAAGAGTCAGTATGGATAGAACTGAGGAATTGCAAGGATAAAAAGACCCTAATGGGAATTATCTACAGGCCCCAAAACAGTAGCCTGGATATAGGATGCAAGTTGAAATTGGCATGTCGCAAAGGTAATGCTACTGTGGTTATGGGAGTAACCCAGGTAGATTGGGAAAATCAGGTTGGTACTGGACACCAAGATAGGGAGTTAGTGGAGTTCCTACCAGATGGATTCTTAGAGCAGCTTGTACTGCAGCCTACCAGGAAGAAGGTAATTCTGGATTTAGTGTTGTGTAATGAACCGGATTTGATAAGGGAATTCGAGGTAAAGGAACCGCTAGGAGGTAGTGACCATAATATGATAAGTTTTAATCTACAATTTGAGAAGGAGAAGGGAAAATCGGAAGTGTCAGTATTACAGTTGAGCAAATGGGACTATGGAGGCATGAGGGAGGAGCTGGCCAAAGTTGACTGGAAATATACCCTAGCAGGGATGACAGTGGAATAACAATGGCAGGTATTTCTGGGAATAATACAGAAGGTGCAGGGTCAGTTCATTCCAAAGAGGAAGAAAGGTTCTAAGGGGAGTAAGAGGCAACCGTGGCTGTCAAGGGAAGTCAAGGACAATATAAAAACATAAGAGAAGCATAATATAGCAAATATGAGCAGGAAGCCAGAGGATTGGGAGGCTTTTAAAGAGCAACAGAAGATAACTATGGGGAGAAAAGATGAGGTACGAAGGTAAGCTAGCCAAGAATATAAAGGAGAATAGTGAAAGCTTCTTTAGGTATGTGGAGGAAAAAACTAGTTAAGACAAATTTGGGTCCCTTTAAGAAACATGTGAATTTGTTATGGGGAACAAGGAAATGACAGACAAGTTGAAAAGCTACTTTGGACCTGTCTTCACTAAGGATGACACAAACAATATCCCAGTACTAGTGGCCAGAGGACCTAGGTTGATGGAGGAACTGAAGGAAATCCACATTAGGCAGGAAATAGTGTTGGATAGACTGATGGGACTGAAGGCTGATAAATCCCCAGGGCCTGATGGTCTGCATCCCAGAGTACTTAAGGAAATGGCTGTAGAAATTGTGGATGCATTGGTGATCATTTTCCAATGTTCTATAGATTCAGGGTCAGTTCCTGTGGATTGGAGGGTAGCTAATGTTATCCCACTTTTTAAGAAAGGAGGGAGAGAGAAAACAGGGAATAATAGACCAGTTAGCCTGACATCGGTGGTGGGGAAGATGCCGGAGTCAATCATAAAAGATGAAATATCGGCACATTTTGATAGCAGTAACAGGATCGGTCCGAGTCCTGGAATTTTTTGATGTAACTAGGAAAATGGACAAAGGACAGCCAGTGGATGTAGTGTACCTAGACTTTCAGAAAGCCTTTGATAATATCCCATAGGAGATTAGTGGGCAAAATTAGAGCACATGGTATTGGGGGTAGGGTACTGATATGGATAGAAAATTGGTTGGCAGACAGGAAACAAAGAGTAGGGATTAACGTGTTCCTTTCGGAATGGCAAGCAGTGACTAGTGGGGTACCGCAAGGCTCGTTGCTGGGACTGCAGCTATTTACAATATACATTAATGATTTAGATGAAGGGATTAAAAGTAACATTAGCAAAGTTTCAGATGATACAAAGCTGGGTGGCAGTGTGATCTGTGAGGAGGATGCAGGGTGACTTGGACAGGTTGGGTGAGTGGGCAGACGCATGGCAGATGCAGTTTAATGTGGATACATGTGAGGATAAATGTGAGGTGGTAAGAACAGGAAGGCAGAGTATTAACTGATTGGTGTCAAGTTTGGAAAAGGGGAAGTACAACGAGATCTGGGTATCCTTATTCATCAGTCAATGAAAGTAAGCATGCAGGTACAGCAGGCTGTGAAAAAAGCTAATGGCATATTGGCCTTCATGACAAGAGGAGTTGAGTATAGGAGCAAAGAGGTCCTTCTGCGGTTGTATAGGGCCCTAGTGAGACCACACCTGGAGTATTGTATGCAGTTTTGGTCTCCAAATTGTAGGAAGGACATTCTTGCTATTGAGGGAGTGCAGCGTAGGTTCTTGCGGTTAATTCCCGGGAAGGCGGGGCTGTGATTTGTTGGAAGAATGAAGCGACTGTGCTTGTATACACTGAAATTTAGAAGGATGAGAGGGCATCTTATTGAAACATATACGATTATTAAGGGTTTGGACACGCTAGAGGCAGGAAACATGTTCCCGATGTTGGGGGAGTCCAGAACCAGGGGCCACAGTTTAAGAATAAGGGGTAGGCTATTTAGAACGGAGATGAGGAAAAAGTTTTTCACCCAGAGAGTTGTGAATCTGTGGAATTCTCTGCCTCAGAAGGCGGTGGAGGCCAATTCTCTGGATGCTTTCATGAGAGAGTAAGATAGAGCTCAAAGAAAGCCGAGTCAAGGCATGTGAGGAGAAGGCAGGAACGGGGGTACTGATTGTGGATGATCAGCCCTGATCGCAATGAATGGCGGTGCTGGCTCGAATGTCCGAATGGCCTATTCCTGCACCTATTGTCTATTGTCGAAAAAGTGGGGCACCATATCTGGGTGCATCTTCCGTGACCAACAAGGGTAAGTGTCCACTTCTATCCCTTGTACCAGTAACAAGTAGCGATGAAGAAACTATCAGTGTTGTTACCATTTATCTCATTCATTGTTATTTTGAGAGGGAAATGTTCCATCATTGCATCAGGCCCCTATGTGACTGCAGACAGATCATAATGTGGCTGACTCATGAATGGAGTATAAGGTTATTTAGTACGTCAATGGTTCAATGATCCTTTATTATATTTACCAATGTGTGGTGAAATTCTTTTTTTGCGTAAAGGTCAGCAAGATTATTGCCATGATCCACGAATAAGTAGAGAATGCATAAAAACAACCCAGTGAGTCCATATGCAAGAGTTATAGTCATCGAGTGATACAGTGTGGAAACAGGCCCAACTTTCCCACACCGGCCAACAAGTCCCAGCTACACTAGTCTCACCTGCCTGCACTTGGTCCATATCCCTACAAACCTGTCCTATCCATTTACCTGTCTAACAGTTTCTTAAACGTTGGGATAGTCCCTGCCTCAACTACCTCCGATGGCAGCTCATTTCTATACACGCACCACCCTTTGTCTGAAAAAGCTACCCCTCAGATTCCTACTAAAATGTTTCCCCTTCACCTTGAACATTTGTCCTCTGGTCCTCGATTCACCTACTCTGGGCAAGAGATTCTGTGCTATTCTTGATCTACTCCTCTCATGATTTTGTACAACTCTATAAGATCACCCCTCATCCTCCTGCGCTCCAAGGAACAGAGTCCCAGCCTACTCAACCTCTCCCCATAGCTCACACCCTCTAGTCCTGGCAACATCCTCATAAATCTTCTCTGAACCATTTCACACTGGCCAATATCTTTTATAAAACATGGTGCCCAGAACTGAACACAATACTCTAAATGCGCTCTCACCAACGTCTTATAGAATTGCTACATGTCCTCCCAACCTCCCACCCAGGTTTTGCTGCCATGTACAATGTCCCAGCTGCAGCAGACTGGAAAGGCCCATTGCAGCCAACGCCTCCGTCTGTTAGTAATGGCCAGTAAATGTTGATATTGCCAGCAATGCCCACAGTCCATAAAAGAGTAAGAAATAACATTTCCTCATGCAAGCCTAACTTGTTAAGAATTTCACACAAGAGAATTTCTATCGTCAAAGGAAAGTTGACACGTTTAATATTGCATTGCACATAACAAACGTGCATTGTAAGTCGCGGGAATGTGGGAAAGGCATTAGCTTCCAGAAAGATGATCTACCGATACAACAGCTTCTCGAGGGAACGACAAACATATGCTGAATCATAATTGGAATCTCGCGGGGATTTTGTATTGATTGTTCTTTCATGAGTCATTGCAATCTCCAAAAACCGTTCTTCAAAACGTTATCTCAAGCTGTGAGATCGCCAGCAACAAGCATTCTCAATCTTCCTTTCGCTTCAAAGGCTCTTTGGGTATTTGCAGTTAATGTTAACAACAGAGAGCTCGGTAGCTTTGCCTCCCACTATGTCCTGCTTTTCTTCCCACGTCTGTGAAGGAAATGATTCCCTGAGAGAAATTGCAACAACGCTTTAGCTTAGCTTGGAGATACAGCGTGGTAACAGCCCCGTCGGCCCACTGAGTCCGCGCCGACCAGCGATCCGCCGCGAATTAGCTGTATACTGCATTCTAGGGACAATTTACAATCTTTTACTGAAGCCAATTAACCTACAAATCTGTGCATCTTTGGAGTGTGGTTGGAAACCGGGAGCACCTGGGGAAAACCCACGAGGTCACGGGGACAATGTACAGACTCCATACAGACAGCACCAGTAATCAGGATTGAATCGGGCATCTGGCGCTGTAAGGCAGCAACTCTACTGCTGAGCCATGTTCCCCAGATTGGAGAGGTTGAGAAGTCTACTCCCCGAAATTGGGAAGACGAGTTTTTAGTCTAATTAAATCCTATACAAATCTTCAAATTCTTTAAATTCTTCATCGGGTGGATGGTAGAATAAAATTTCCACCACCTTGGAACAATATAGTCACAGGCTGAGAATAAAAGTGGATTATTTAAAGCAGAGAAGTGCGGGTGAAGGAACTGCAGAAGCTGGTTTAAACCGAAGGTAGACACAAGAAACTGGAGTATCTCATCGAGCCAGGCAGCATCCCTTGGGAAAAGGAATAGGTGACGTTTCGGGTTGAGACCCTTCATCAAATTCTCAGTCTGAAGAAGGGTCTCGACCCGAAATATCGCCTATTTCTGTTCTCCAGAGATACTGTCTGATCCGCTGAGTTATTCTATCTTTTGGGTCAAAAGCAGAGAGGTTTTAATTGTAGAGGTGTAGATATTCTTACTCCTGCGGGATACGGACGTTTGGTTAATCGAGACATTTAAAAAACATTTGAGGAATCAAGGGATGCGGGGCTCAGATATAAAAACAGGGATGACATTGAGGATCAGATTTCATCAAGTAAAGGAGCATTCCAAAATGGAATGGACATAGGCTGGGAACGCCGTTAATCATTACATGGGAATGTCTATATATGCCTATTGCCCATCGCACTCGATTGACAACAGCGCAGCGGAAGTCTCCTGTAAGAAGTGATTAATGCAATACCTTAGCGTTTTGCCACTGCCCCATGTAAAATGCCCTATCATATGACACTGGTCCCATCCATGAAGAACAATTTCACAATTCTGTTCTCCCATCTCCTTCATCTCCCAATTATTCTGATGGGGAATGAAAATATCAAAAAACATCAACACAAATTTGTTGAGCACAGTATTTATTAGGAGAATAAATATATAATATATAAATATATATAATGGGTATCAACAATATACAATGTATGTATGGATCTATGTGTGTGTATGTATGTATGTATGTATGTATGTATGTATGTATATATGTATGTATGTATGTATTATATATATGTATGTATGTATTTATGCATGTATGTATGTGTGTATGAATGTATGTGCATGTGTATGTGTATGCATGTATGTACATATGTACATGTGTATGTATGCATGTATGTATGTACGTATGTATGTGTGCATATGTATGTATACATGTCTGTATGTATGCATGGACGTATGTATGGATGTATGAATGTATGTATGTATGCATGTACGTATGTAAATGTATGTATGTATGCATACATGTACATATGTGTGTGTATGTATGCATTTATGTATGTGTGTAAGCATGTATGTATGTGTGTTTATGTCTGTATGCATGCATATGTGTGTGCATGTGTGTGTGTGTGTGTGTGTGTGTGTGTGTGTGTGTGTGTGTGTGTGTGTGTGTGTGTGTGTGTGTGTGTGTGTGTGTGTGTGTGTGTAAATGTATTATATGAATTACAGGAGAGACACATCTCGTATATTAAAAATATTTGTCTTCAGACATTTGGTTGTCTAGTGAAATACCTGTGGTTCTTATTTATGCGTATATTTCAGTTACCGCGTGTCTGAAGTTCCAACTGGGTGCGTGTGCACTGCAGATAAAAAACGATTGGAACTGTGTAGTATCCCTGTACTGCAACGTGAGTTGTAGGTAGAAATATAAGACTGCTTCTCTATGTTTTCCTGGTGCAATTGAGACTGGAAGAATATCTGCAGGAGTGAAAGAGTTCGAAGCGAGATCCGTGAATGAGTCAAGAACAAGTAATATTTCTTTGCGTCAAAAGATGTTCATATTTATATCAGTCCAGTTTAGTGCATTGTCACGCGTGCCGAGGTACAGTGAAAAGCCTTGTGTCGCGTGCTAGCCAGTCAACAGAACGACAATGCATGATTACAATCGAGCCATTTACAGTGTAGCTTTAAGAGTGTGGAGCGATTGTCTAATGTGTTTGTAGATCTGCTTCTGTGTCTCGCGCGCACATAGTCGCCTGGATTTGACGCAATGTTGGGCCAGCGAACACATTTATCTGTCATTTTATTTAAGGGAGTGGGATTCAAATTCACCCATTGGCATTCATAAGATTTGAGCATATAATAATTATTAGTATCAATACTCTCATGTAGAATAGTGGAAAGATCTAAGAAAAAAGTATTTGAAACACTTCCCCAGTTAGGCTCATTCCTATCCCCATTACCTTTCAATGCGACAGATTTGACACTTTATTCTATATATCTGTTTTCCTTTTGAGCATAATCAATAATAACCATAACTAAATATTAAGTAAATGTGTGCAATGTAACCATTACTAATGTTAACTACATATAGACAATGATAATAAAAATATATAAAATGCTAACTATTACTGGTCATTAGCTACAAATTAGAACTATTGTTGGTAATTATGTGGATACAGTTAAAACCATTTCATGCAAAAATCACCTTGTGTGTGTGTGTGGGTGTGTGTGTGTGTGTGTGTGTGTGTGTGTGTGTGTGTGTGTGTGTGTGTGTGTGTGTGTGTGTGTGTGTGTGTGTGTGTGTGTGTGTGTGTGTGCGTTAGCAGAGGATGTATAAAGGGCCTGTCCCACTTGGGCGTCATTGGCGCGTCATTTACACAACATTATTTACACGTCACGACCAACGGCGTGCGTTGTGACGCTCACGTGACGCATGGCATGTGGTGGCATAGGCAGTGACACGTGGTCGCGCGCGGCGCCCCAGGATTTTGGGATTCACCAAATCTTTGCGCACCACCGGCGTGACACGCAAATGACGCCCAAGCGGGACAGGCCCTTAAGGCTTCTTCAACCAGAAGAACTATTGAAGAAGCCCAAAGTAATAGGATGCAACCACAATCCCGATTGAAGTGGCTTTGGGGGCACTGTATGGAATTGGATATATTTCCAGAAGGAAATAAAATAAAATAAAAGATTAAAAATTGAATAAGGATTGTACGAGCTCTCACTGGCACGTGGATTGTAAGTGTGGCATCCAGTTCTTTGGTGAGTTTTAAATATAACTGCAGTGAATGATAAAAAAAAAATTCTCAACAATTTAGTTTGATAGATAAAGACGAGCAACATGACAAATATGTTACAATCTCCATTTTTTTCCCCTCTCTTTTCACAAGTCAAGCCTCGGGTTTTGATGTTAAAATCTCTTCATCTGTCTCCCTTGCATTTCAAAGAGTACACTTTCTTGGAGAAAAGGACGAGATTGCAACACGTCTCTGAATCTCGTTCTGTTCATACAGACTCGATGCTGTCCCAGAAGGTCACAAAAAGGGGGTTGATAGATTTGTAAGAGTGTAATGTAGCAGTAATATTGTCACTTGGTATTTTGCTATTGTTCATTTCTTTTCTACAATGTTTTAACAGCCTTGTTTGACACTTATCAAAGAGAAAAAGTGCTTTTTTAAATTTTCTTTCCCCTGTTACTCTGTACAGTCTTGTGCAAGTCAAACGAAACACATACAAAAGATGCAATGCAGTATTATTAGTAATTTATTTTCTATGTCTCTGAGAACTGGTGATTATTGGTACTGAAATAGATGTATTTAATAAAAATTGAATTTTTTTGATTATTTTTCCTGGTTTACTTGTTCGCATCAGTCAACAAAATTGTGCCCACAACTGAAAAAAAAAATGTTTTAAGCATATTTTGTACATTCTTTCTAAACAATTGTCATCTTTGTTGCCTTGTTGGCCTCTTCAAACACCAGTTTAGTTGAAGAAGGGTTCCGACCCGAAACGTCACCCATTCCTTTTCTTCAGAGATACTGCCTGACCCGCTGAGTTACTCCAGTATTTTGTGTCTATAGACAATAGACAATAGACAAAAGGTGCTGGCTCGAGGAGCCATTCGGCCCCTCGAGCCAGCACCACCATTCAATGTGATCATGGCTGATCCATAATTTGAAAATGCATTTGTTTACGGCTAGCCTACATGATACTTTAATAACCCTTTAATTCATATTTTAACTATTATTTTGTATTTAATTACACTATATTTTTATTTTTTAAAAACCCCTTCTCATACAGTAGACCCATAGTTTTTACACAATGTGGACTAAGCATGATATTCACCTCCAGATGAATACAACTAGTGTAAGGGTGACATTGGTCGGTGCAAGCTTGGTGGGCCGAAGGGCCTGTATCCATGCTCTGTCTCTAAACTGACATTCTAGTGCTGTTGTCTCACCGTGTCAGAGGACCAGTCTTGATCTTGACCTCGGGTGCTGTCTGTGCAGAGTTTGCACCACTTCCTGTGACCACATGGGTTTCTCCCCAGTGCTCCAATTAACCCCCACATCCCAAAGACGTACAGGTTTGTAGGTTAAATGTCCTCTGTAAATTGCCCCTAGCGTGCAGGGAGTGGATTTGAATGTGGGATAACATAGAACTAGTGTGAGCGAGCGATCAATGCTTGCCGTGGACCCGATGGGCCAAAGGGCCTGTTCCCCCCGCTGCATGGTTCACTCAATCGATTCAATCAATTCTATATGTGTGGGAAGGAACTGCAGGCACTGGTTTAAACCGAAGAAAGACACAAAAAAGCTGGAGTAGCTCAGCAGGACAGGCAGCATCTCTGGAGAGAAGGATGGGTGACGTTTTGGGTTGGTGCTCTTCATCTGAAGAAGGGTCTGGCCCCAAAGCATCACCCATTCCTTCTCTCCAGACTTGCTGCCTTTCCTGTTGAGTTGTTGCTGCTTTTTGTGTCTCTCTTCAATCAATACCATGACTGGTTACAGCTGGCTAAGGATCTGAACCCACTACTAGGTGTGAATGAATGAATGCATGAATGAATGAATGAATGAATGCATGAATGAATGAATGAATGAATGAATGAATGAATGAATGAATGAATGAATGAATGATGAATGATTGAATGAATGAATGATTAATGCATGAATGGATGAATGTATGAAAGAATGATGATTGAATGAATGAATGAATGAATGAAACTTTATTGTTACATGTGGCAAGCCACCGTGAGATTCCTTAATTCTTACGGATATTTTTAAGGCAGAGGTAGATAGATGTTTGATTTGTATGGGCGTCAATGGTTATGGGGAGAAGGCAAGAGAATGGGGTTAGGAGGGCGAGGAGTTCAGATATGATTGAATGGTAGAGTAGACTTTGATGGGCCCAATGGCCTAATTCCAGACCTATCACTTATGACATAAACTTATTATTTGTTTTGCATACCTATGGTATGCAAAGAGTCACCACATAAAGGGCACCGATAAAGTAACAAGTCATTTAATTTTAATACAATGTATTCCATTGCGGCCCCTTTAGTTCTCGACGGTTGGACCCCACATATTGCAATGCATGGTATCAGGAAGGAAAAAGGCCAAGTTCCTCCTTAAAAATCATTCACGTCAGAATTTTTTTAATTATTTATGTGTTTTTCAGAATTTGCCATTTAAAAAAAACATTAAAAGTAATTTTGTGAACTATTCAGCGTTATTTCATATTAATGATATTGAAACATATCTGTTGTAGATATTTCTAAATGATTAAGCATGAATTGAGCTCCCTGCAAGTCTCTGGTAGCCTCTGGCAGCTCACTGCTATCAAAGGCTTTTACACTGTGTTATTAAGTGGTTTAGATAGTGAGACATTGAAAAAACATAAGTTAGAAAATGATCATTTAAATTAAAACAACATCTTAAGATGCTAATGCATAATTAAAATCATTTAAAATAAACAACTCATCAATTTTTCTCTCTCTACTTTGAAATGTGCGTTTGTGTGTGCTGCTTTCTGAACTTACTGCTTGTCCGCACACTGCCCCTCCCCTCTTCCACAATCCCAAGGGTATGCCACCCTCTCTTATCTTTTGAATGCATATGTATCTATGTTTAAACACTCCCTCTTCCTCCATGTCCCGTTGCTTTCCGCATCTTTTCAGCGCACGTCCCTCCTCTTTGCAAATGCTCTCTGCCATTGCCACATTCTCTCTAGGCGGCACTGCACTGTGGAGCAGCGGTAGAGTTGCTGCCTTACAGTGGCAGAGAGACGAGTTCGATCCTGCTGTCTGTTGGGAGTTTGTACGTTCTCCCACTCACCACGTTGGTGTTTCACGGTTACTCCAGTTTCCTCCCACACTCCAAAGAGGTTAGTATGTTAATTTGCTTTGGTTAAAAAAAAAATTGTAAATTGTCCCTAGTGTGTTGGATCAGGTCAAGTCGGGGGGAGTTCTCCCCCACCACGGGTACCATGTAATCCCGTACTACCTGTTCCATGGTTGGATAGTCGGCGACTAAACCGTCTCCCCCACCTGGTTTGCCAGGTGAGGAGGGGGCTGTGGACCCCCAGCAGGACCAAAACAAGACCTGTCAAAGGGCGGATGAGCTTCCAGCGAGCCAAAGGCCATCCACATTTCAGTAGATGTTGCGATCACTGTCGTACACAGCATTGTAATGAATGATGACAAAGTACACACACACCAGAATCCTATACTTCTAGCGGCAGAAGTCCGCAGGAGCTGGAGGACAGAGATGTGCGGTGTGTCCGTCACCATTCCGTTGGAAACCAGCACTACTGCGTCGCTAATGTTTTCAACAATGGTGATGATGATGATGATGATGATGATGGAGCTACATCCTTGGAGCATGGGAGGAAACGGGAGCACCCCGAAAAAACCCAGGGAGAACGTACAAATGCCGTGCAGACAGCACCTGTTGTCAGGTTTGAAACCGGGCCTTTGGTGCTGTGAGGCAGCAACTCTCCCGCTGTGCCACTGTGCCGCCCTTGTTCTTTGCAACCAAAGACATTTTCCCTATGTTCTCTGCAACAAAAAAACCTAAAGGTAGAAACAAAATGCTGGAGTAACTCAGCAAGACAGGCAGCATCTCAGGACAGAAGGAATAGGTAACATTTCGGGTCAAGACTTTTCATCAAACTGAAAAACGGTCTCTCCCCAAAACATCACTACATTCCTTCTCTCCGAAGATGCTGCCTGTCCCACTGTCCAGCATGTTGTGTCTATCTCCTGTTAAAACCAGCATCTGCAGTTCCTTCCTACACAAAAAAACAAATTTGTTTTGTTTCCTGTATGATGAAGGTCTTGAAACATATAAGATTGTTAAGGGCTTGGACTCACCAGAGGCAGGAAACATGTTCCCGATGTTGGGGAAGTCCAGAACCAGAGGCCACAGTTTAAGCGGAGACGAGGAAACACTGTTTCTCACAGAGAGTGGTGAGTCTGTGGAATTCTCTGCCTCAGAGGACGGTGGAGGCAGGTTCTCTGAATGCATTCAAGAGAGAGCTAGATAGGGCTTTTAAAAATAGCAGAGTCAGGGGATATGGGGAGAAGGCAGGAACGGGGTACTGATTGGGGGTGAACAGCCATGATCACATTGAATGGTGGTGCTGGCTCGAAGGGCCAAATGGCCTACTCTGGCAGCTAACGTCCATTGTCTATTGTCTATTGTCTATTTTCTTACAATCCTGAAACATTACTTATATTTCACTTTCCACAGATGCTGCCTAACCTGCTGAATGCTTCCAGCAATTTTTATTGCCATTCACCATAATCACATTAGTCTGTTATTATTATCTTACCACTAAGGTGTTTTGTGCCTAATTCCCCACATTATTGTTGCGATTACAGTTTTTCATTAACTCTTAATGAAGAGCACTTTGCAACTTCTTGGGGCTGTGAATAGTGCTGTACAAATGAGGCCACTTGCTCTCCTACTTTCATCTCAAACACCATCTCCAAACAACACTGCACATTTTTAAAATATAATATTTTGCCTCGTGAAACAAAAAAAATCAAGCCATATTGTATTGTTGTAAAAAAATCCTTGTAAAATAAGGCCTTTTCTATCAATTTAGTGATATTACCCTGAAGGGAAACAGACCCATTGATTTAATGCCTCCATTTAAGAAGGAACTGCAGATGCTGGAAAATCGAAGGTTTGACAAGAATGCTGGAGAAACTCAGTGGGTGAGTTCACCCGCTGAGTTTCTCCAGATTTAATACCTCTGTTTAGTATAGTTTAGAGATACAGCGCAGAAACATGCCCTTCGCCCTCTAGTCCATGCGCCCTGCCATCTAACACTATACTCCATGCCGACCAGCAAAGCAAATTCCTGCCACACTATAACAATTACAGCACGGAAACAGGCCATCTCGGCCCTACAAGTCACCGACAAATAGGGCCACCATAACCCTCCATTCCCTTCTCATCCATATGCCTATCCATTTTACCAAAATGCCAATGAACCACCACTGAAGTAGCTGTACTTCACGGGAAGAAGTTCCCCCTCATGTACCCTAAACTCCGTACTGAAGTCAAGCACGGGAGAACGTACATACATGGTCAGGATTGAACTTGGGTTTTTGGTAAGGCAACTCTACCACTGCGCCACTGTGATGCACACTGTTAAATCCTTTCTGGAGGGTTGGCAGAGTGTGGACATCAAAGTAACATCGCTTGTGTTGCGTACAAATCAGCCGTCTGTACTTTCTGAGGAGGCTCAGCTCTTTCAACATCTGCAGTAAGCTGCTGCAGATGTTCTATCAATTGGTGGTGGCCAGTGCCATTTTCTACGCTGCCGTGTGTTGGGGTGTGAGGTGGTCTTGGAGGGGAGGATGCTCCTCATACTGCGGAGCATGTTGGACAGTACCCCTCACCCCCTCCGTGACACACTGGTCAACCTGAGGACCACCTTCAGCAACAGACTGGTTCCACCAAGATGCAGCACAGAACACCACAGGAGATCCTCCTTCCCTGGGGACAGCAGACTGTACATCTCCTCCCACTTCTGTCGTGGGGTATTCTTCATCCTAGACTATTCCACTCAATAATTTAATCTCATGTTTGTGCAATATTACACATGTGCTGTGCAATAACTGGTCACTTAAATATTATTGCCATTCATTATTAATATCATTCATTATTACTACAATGCATATGACACTTTCAATGCCTTGTAACTGTATCTTTCCACTAGTGCCTGGTGCAAATTCCCTCTGGGATAAATATAGTTGTATCGTATCGTGTGGTAATCAGTGGCATTTTGCTAGCAGATCCTGTTTTTCATATTAATCCACACTCTAACCATCTCTCAATTTATTTTGGAAAAAAAAAAACAATTTAAGTAATTATTCAGAAACACTTGGCTTTATTCAGAACATTTTATATGTCACAGATTTATGGGATCACACATGATAGGACGTAATATTCGGCCCATCATACCTGTGCTAGCTCCACAACCAGTCCAATTAAACCCATCCACACACTCTTTCCCCACACCGTTATATTTAAAAATTTAAATGCTTAATAAAAAGTTTAATGAACCCGCTTTCACCACCCTTTCAGACATGGCTTCAGGATCACAGTATCTCACTGTTCAAAAATAATTCCACTCATTAGGCAGGTGCATGGATAGGACAGGTTTGGAGGGATATGGAACAAGCACAGGCAGGTGTGACTAGTGTAGCTAGGACATGTTGGCAAGTTGGCTGAAGGGCCTGTTTCCACACACTATCACTCCATGACTCCACAGCCTTATACCCCTGGTAAGGTTACGAAATATCTTAATCTGGTTACCAACTTTCCCACCAGTGCCATTGAGTCATTGTGTCATACAGCATGGAAACCAGCCCTTCGGCCCAACTTTCCCTCATCGACCAACATGTGCCATCTACACTAGTCTTACCTGCCTGCATTTGGTCCACATAGGTGCAGGAGTAGGAGTTTCCCTCTGAGCCCATCCAACTATCCCCCTGTCCAAATATTGTTTAACATTGTCATAGTATCTGCCTCAATTACCTCCTCCGGTAGCTCGTTCCATAGATACATATATAAAATTGTATTAAAAATGTGCCCCTCAGGTTCCTATTAAATCTTTACCTCCCCCTCCACCACACACACCTTAAACCTATGTCTTATTGTTCTTGATTATTCTACATTGGGTAAAGCACACTATGAATTTACCCTAACTATTCCCTTTATGATTTTGTACACATAATAAGATCACCCCTCATCCTCCAGCACTCCAAGGAATAAAGTATTTGCCTGTTCAACCTCCCCCTACAGCTCAGGCCTCGAGTACAGGCAACATCCTTGTAAATTTACCCCCTTTCCAGCCAAACAGCATTAATGTTGTTCCCAATCTATCATTTTGAACCTTCTCTAATTTAGTTTAGATCCATTGATGACGAATGTCTTTCTTGACAGAAAAAATATCAATTACGATTTATTTGATATGTTCATAAGTTATTTGAGCAGAATTAGGCCATTGTCTAACCCGTCATAAAATCATGGCTGATCTATCTTTCCCTCGCAACCCCACTCTCCTGCCTTCTCCCCATAACCCCTGGCACCCATACCAATCAAGAATGTATCTATCTCTGCCTTAAAAATATCCATTGAATTGGCCTCCACAGCCTTCTGTGGCAAAGAATTCCACAGATTCACCACCCTCTGACTGAAGAGATTTCTCCTCATCTCCTACCTAAGGGAACATCCTTTTATTCTGCAGCTATGGCCACTGGTCCTAGACTCTCTCACCAGTGGAAACTCCACATTCACTATATCCACATCCATTCTATGTAGCCCTTTCACTATTCGCTAAGTTTTTAATGAGGTCCCCACACCCCCCCACCCTTATCCTTCTAAACTCCAGGTCCAGAATCGTCAAAGGCTCTTCATATGTTAACCTAATCATTTCTTCTTTACAATAGTGCTAGACTATTGTGTTTAAGGCTAAGAGGGAGACCTTCTTCCAACAGTGCACGCTTGTTCACGATCATCTAGGATCTTATGTTCTTTAAACTTTGAAGAGTTTGGCATGTCACCAAATACTCTGACAAAGATCGACGGATATGCTGTGGAAACTAACTGTACCTGTTGCATCATTGCCTGCTACGGCAATAGCAATGTGCGGGAATGAAGGAGGCTGCGGTGAGCATCAGACTCTGCTTGAGGTCCATCACAGGCACAGACCTCGCCATCATCAAAGGTATCTACATGAGGGGTGACTCAATAAGGGGTGGTATCTACCAATAAGGTCCCCACCATCCAAGCTCTGCCTGTCCTCTCCTCACTGCCGGCCTGGAGGCAGAGCTTGGACTGCCTCAAAAAGGCTGGCAGTATCAACAAAGACCCACACCATCCTGGCCACACACTCATCTCCCCGCTACCTTCAGGTAGAAGGTACAGGAGCCTGAAGGCTGCAACAACCAGTTTCAGGAATAGCTACTTCCCCTCAGCCATCAGGCTATTAAACCTTGCTCGGACAAAACTCTGATTATTAATAACCACTTTCTGTTATTTGCACTTTACCAGTTATTTATTCATGTGTGTATATATTTAGATCAGGGTATATGGACACATTTATCTGTTTTGTAGTAAATGCCTACTATTTTCTGCGTGCTTAAGCAAAGCAAGAATTTCATTGGTACACAAAAAAGCTGGAGAAACTCAGCGGGTGCAGCAGCATCTATGGAGGATTTCATTGGCCTATACAGGGACACATGACAATAAACTCACTTGAACTTGAACTTGAGAAGCCTGAAGTCTGACATCCAACACCACCAGCTTCAGGAACTGCTACTTTCCTATAACCACCAAGTTGTTGAACCAACAATCCTATCTCAGTCACAGAACACTGGGTCAGCAACTCTGCCACTGCGCCACCATGCCACATGTTCGTTCTTGGTGGTTGAGGTTGTGGCTCTGCAAGATGTTGTTGAAGTAGCCTGTGCAGGTGGACGTCAGTGCCATTTGTAGATGGCACACACCGCAACCATACTGCGGTAGTAGGGGAGAGATTTCATGTTAAGGATAGCTGATGTGGTATCACTCACGTGGGCTGCTTTGTGCTGGATGTTCACAGAGCGCTGGGGTAACTCAGTGGGACAGGCGGCATCCCTGGAGAACATGGATGGGTGATGAGACCCTTCTTCAGGCCATATCTTTAGTCAGGTGGTGAATCTGTGGAATTCCTTGCTACAGAAGGCTGTGGAGGCCAAGTCTGTGGATATTTTTTGAGGCAGAGATAGACAGATTCTTGATTAGTACAGGTGTCAGGGGAAGACGTCAGGAGAATGGGGTTAAGAAGGAGAGGTAGATCAGCCAAGGTTAAATGGTGGAGTAGACTTGATGGGTCGAATGGCCTGGTTCTGCTCCTATTACCTATGAATTTATGACAAAGGACTACCAGAGTGTGGTGCATTTAGAATATTGTGTTCAGTTCCGGGCACCATGTTATAGGAAAGATATTGTCAAGCTAGAAAGGGTTCAGGAAAGATTTACGAGGATATTGCCAGGACTAGGGGGTGTGAGCCATAGGGAGAGGTTGAGTAGGCTGGGTCTCTATTCCATGGAGCATAGGAGGATGAGGGGTGATCTTATAGAGCTGTACAAAATCATGAGAGGAATAGATCGGGTAGATGCACTGAGTCTTTTACCCAGAGTAGGGGAATCGAGGACCAGAGGACGTTGGTTCAAGGTGAAGGGGAAAAGATTTAAAAGGAATCTGAGGGGTAACTTTTTCACACAAAGGGTTGGTGGGTGTATGGAACAAGCTGCCAGAGGAGGTCGTTGAGGCCGGGACTATTTCATCGTTTAAGAAACAGTTGGAAAGGTACATGGATAGGACAGGTTTGGAGGGTTATGGACCAAGCGCAGGCAGGTGGGACTAGGGTAGCTGGGACATTGTTAGCCAGTGTGGGCCGAGGGACCTGTTTCCACACTGTATCACTCTGTGACTCAATGAGTGGAAGGAACAGAAGGTCGGGACCTGTAGATGGAGCCACCGAGCTGTTACCTGCTAATCCCTTGAGGACGGAGGGATCTGCCGACTGCGGACATGAGGGGCGAGGGCCTGTAAGAGAGCGCACCAGGGTCTCACCTTCCGCCCCCTCATGTTCAAAAGACTGCATGAAGAACGCAGGTCTTGCCCCAAAACCCAGTACCAGTGACAGGACTGGTTGTCGTACAAGGCCACAGGTTATAGGAGTTGAATTAGACCAGTCGGCCCATCGAGTCCTCTGCACCATTCAATCAGGGCTGATCTCTGCCTCCTACTCCCATTCTCCAGCCTTCTCCCCATAACCCTTGACCCCCATTCTAATCAAGAATTTGTCTATCTCTGCCTTAAAAATATCCACTGACTTGGCCTCCACAGCCCTCTGTGGCAATGAGTTCCACAGATTCACCACCCTCTGACTAAAGAGGCTGCTCCTCACCTCCTTTCTAAAAGAGCGCCCTTTAATTCTGAGACTATGACCTATGGTCCTGGACTCTCCCACCAGTGCAAGCACTAGGAGGTTGAGGACAACTAGCGTTTGAGGACAATCGCCGAAGCCGACGAGTTAGTGCCAGATACAGGAGGAAGGCTGTAGCCCTGAATCCCCTCTCCTCCCATCCCCCCCCCCCCCCCCCACCCCCCCCAGCGGCCCTCACGTGTCCTCATTGCCACCGCGTGTGTGGCTCGCGCATTGGTGTCCTGAGCCACGCACGATCCCACAAGACACGAGAACGCACAACCGTGCTATTGTCGTCTACGATGGGCCACTGCCCAACGCCACTTTACCGAACGGTATACTGGACACAAAAAAGCTAGAGTAACTCAGCGGGACAGGGAGCATCTCTGGAGGGAAGGAATGGGTGACGTTTCCCGTCGAGACCCTTTCTTCAGACTGAAGTCAGAGGAGAGGGAGACACAGAGATAAGGAAGTGCAAGGCATGAAAACGGGGCACAGGGGATGGAGATCAAGGAAATTTTGTAGAATAGATCATTGTTAGCCGGGAGACGATAACAATAAAGCAAACACAGATATAACGTAGTCGGAGACAGTAAGACTGGTCGGAGAACTGGGAAGGGGGAGGGATGGTGAGAAGAGGGAAAGCGAGGGTTGCTTGAAATTAGTGTAGTAGCCATTTAGCTTAACTCAGTATATTAAATTATATCCAGTTACCTTTAATTTTATCGGCCTGTAATTATGTGGGTGGGATTTATACGTAGTCTGGGGCGTGTTCGTGGCTAGGTTTCCGGCGCAGACTCCCAGATAGTTTTTAGTTTAGTTCGGTGAAGATTAGGGGGAAGATATAGTTTTCGGCCACGATCACGTGTGTTTGATTGAAACATATATATGCTGGAAGACGATGTACTTATACAAGACAAAGTCTTCTGCGTGATTTTACTGTTTTGTACTACTACAATAAAGAAATTATTAATCAAGGGACTGTTCTTTGGAAAATTCATCTTTCAACGGCTTTGAATGTCTCGAGGAGAACGCGCGGAATGCGTGAGATTACCTTCTGACCCACAGTCAGCATGTTAGTGATTATCGAAGACTAAAACCTTGAGACGTCCTAAAGACTGTCACTACATTAGAGAAGTCAATGTTCATAAAGAATTTCACTGTACATATGATAAAGAACCATTGACCATCACCCTTTTACATTATTGTGGTGTTCTGCATTGACTTTGTTTTGTAGTCTTTCCTTTCACTGTCATGGAGACTTTGTGCCATTTATATTTTTGCATGTTCGAGTCTATTTGCCTGTGGTGCGGTCGTTGGCAAGATTGTCATTGTCTCTATACTTCACCAGCCTTGTGCATACGATAATAAGCCTGACTTGACAATCTAGATTTTCACACTCTGTCCTCCAGAGTGGTACTCAGAATCTCCCAACATATAAGCTCATGTCATAGGAGCAGAATTAGGCCATTCGGCCCAGCAAAACTACTTTGCCATTCATTCATGGCTGATCTGTCTCTCTCTCTCTCTCAACCTTCTGGCTGCAACCTTCCCTTCATTGATGAACTATACACGGCAAGGGCCAGGGAGCGAGCGGGCAAGATCATCTCTGACCCCTCTCACCCTGGCCACAAACTCTTTGAATCACTTCCCTCTGGAAGGCGACTCCGGATTGCCACAGCCAGACATAAAAAGTTTTTATCCACCAGTAGTTGCACTACTCAACAACCAAAATACTTGTCTAATAAACTTACTTACTTACTCTTTCTCTCTCTCAACCCCATTCTCCTGACTTCTCCCCATAACCACCGACATACGTACTAATCAAGAACCAGTCAATCTCCCCTTTAAAAGTGACGTGGCCTCCAGAGCCACCTGTGTTAGAGATGAAAGCCCCCCAACCTTAGTCATTGTAGTATTAAATATGTTGAGAATACCCAGAGAAATCCTGCAAAGAGAAAAACAACTTGTAGGCGAAAAAACCCAAAATAATGCCCTTTCTCGGGCAACCAAATGAAGATACATTTTCTCAAACAGTGGTGCAGTGGTATCACGTGGTGCAGCGTGAAAATGTCCTTTGTCTCTCAGAATAGTCTTGCCCTCGTGCGTCGAGTTTCAATCTCAAGGTATTGGAATAAGCCTCCATGTCAAGTCTGGGGTTTGTCCGAACTTATTTTAAACTTATCCTTCAAAAGTTTCATTCCATATTGGTCCAGGAAAATTGGCAGTTCATAACGTCAAATTATGTCCTTCCAGCACCTGCAGTTCCTCGTGTCTCCAGTGTGTTTCCTTACTTCAAAGGTAGACGCAAAATGCTGGCATAGCTCAGCGGGACAGGCAGCATCCCTAAAGAGAAGGAAAGTTCTTTCCTACACATTGTTTCCTTTGTTCCTTTGTTCCGTACGATTACAGACCGTTTGAGTCTACTCCCACTTTAATCTTTGTCCTCTGCAGGGCTGCATGATGGCACAGCTTGTAGAGTTGCTAGCTTGCAGTGCTAGTGACCCGGGTTCGATCCCGACTACGGGTACTGTCTGTATGGAGTTTGCACATTCTCCCTGTGACCGTGTGGGGTTTCTCCGAGATCTTCGGTTTCCCCCCCACAATCTCCAAAGATGAACAGGTTTGTAGTTTAATTGGCTTGGTATAAATGTATACTATATTTATATGTATAGAGTGTGTGGGAGAAAACACGTGGAGACAGTACCTGTAGTCGGGATCAAACCCGGGTCTCCAGGCGCTGCAAGGCAGAAACTCTGCCACTGCGCCACCGTGCTGCTATTAGAACAGGCACTATGCCCCAAATTGGACCCCTTTTTACATTCTGTGATTATGAGGAAGGGGTCCCCCAAACAGGAGACGTCATTTTGCAGTTATACAAGACACATTTGGAGCGTTATGTTCAGTTTTGGTCACCATATTATATTTAAGATGTTGCCAAGCGGGAAAGGGTGTAGAGAAGATTCACAAGGATGTTGCAGGACTCGAGGGCCTGAGCTAAAGGGAGAGGTTGTGCAGGCTGGGACTCTATTCCTTGGAGCACACGAGGACTGATCTTGCTGAGGTGTATAAGATCATGAGAGGAATAGATTGGGTAAATGCAGAGACTTTTGCCCAGAGTAGGTGAATCAAGAACCAGAGGGCATAGGTTTAAGGTGAGTGGAAAAGACATTCAATGGTATTCTGAGGTGTAATGTTTTGACACGAAGGGGGGGGGGGGGGGGGGGGGGGGAATGGAACAAGCTGCCAGAGGAAATACTTTAGTTGAGGCAGGGACTATCTCAACATTTAAGAACCTTTTAGACAGGTACATAGATAGGACAGGTTTTCGAGTGATGTGGGCCTAACGCAGGCAGGTGGGACTAGTGCAGATGGGACAAGTTGGTCGTGCGGGCGTTGAACCGTTGAACAAACAGCTGACACAAGGGCCAGAATGAGAGGTTTCTGATTGATGTTTGAAAGATCTTCGTGTTCAATGAAAGAAAAGGACGGGTGGACTATTTCTTGGGTTGAAACTCAAAATATCTGTCTTTACAATATTTAAAAAAAAATAATGGAGTTAGTGCTTGACTTTAAACATTACTTAAACTGAAGCGTTAAAGTGTCAGAACGAGTCAGAAAAGTAATTTTACTTCAGGATGTAAAAAAAGTGCCTTCCACTGACTCGGAAGTAAAAACATTTGAGGAATGCTGATTGACGATGCACACTGGAAAACATTTAAGCATAGTTGCCTTTGGAGAAAATTAAAGTTAATATTATTAATATAGGATAAACATGTTTATTCAACTCTATCCTGAGCTCTTGAAAGTGTCACAGTTAAAGGGCCCAAGAAATAAAATACCGCAGATGCAGGAACTCAGGAATCAATAAGTATTGGAAATATTCAATAGATCGGGCAAAGAAAAATAACCCTCTCAGCCAATGGCCTTTGGTAAGCCTGCCTTAAAATTGTATTGGGATTAATGATACGTTCAAAGGCATTTCAGATTATAACAACTAAATCTGTTAAAAGCATCGAAGATAGACTCAAAAAGCTGGAGTAACTCCGTGGGTCAGACAGCATCACTGGAGAAAATGAATAGGTGACGTTAAAACCAACTGCTGCCGTCTCCTTGGTCTAATGCCAGTTGTATTCATGTGTAGGAAGGAACTGCAGATGCTGGTTTAAATTGAATATAGACACAAAATGCTGGAGTAACTCAGCGGGACATGCAGCATCACTGGAGAGAAGGAATGGGTGATGTTTCAGAGTCGAGATCCTTCTTCAGGCATTATTAAGCTCATAAAAGATTGTATTAAACTTGTTTCCACTGAGCCTTGAATGTTGGTGGAAATGAATTCCAAATTTTGGCTTTCAATAAGCAAATGATTTTGCGTGAGAAGAAAAAAAAATAATTCTCGGGCTAATGGGGAAATGGAACGAGCTGCATTGCTCTTGTGAAACGTTGCCATGGCTAAATGGCTTTCTTCCGTGACGTAACAAATCCTTCCACAGACGCTCAGCAAGTGCTCCAACTGCAATCGGTTCGACAGGCAATGACGCAAAATCTAGTCTTCGGGGGACAAAGAACAACAGGGATGTAATCCGAGAAACGACTTTCAAGCTTCTGGGTTTTCACCTGCAAGATAAATATTGAATGGTGATGAATTCCAATCATGCAAGAGACAGAAGCTCTACCTATTTGTTGAGGAAATCGGAAATTGATTATTACGGGTGTCAGGGGTTATGGGGAGAATGTAGTCGAGAGACTAGGAGAGTCTATGACATGGAAGGCACAGCCAGAATTAAAGAATGTTCCTTTAAGATGGAGATCAGGAGGAATTTCTTTGATCAGAGGGTGGTGAATCTGTTGGAAATCTTTGCCACAAAAGCTGTGGAGGCCAAGTCAATGGATTTCTAAGGCAGAACTAGAACGATTCTTGATTAGTACGGGTGCCAGGGGTTATGGGGCACAGTTGAATGGGGCATATGTGCAAATTGGTATATATGGAAATTGGCCTATATGGAAATTGGCCCTGCTGTGTGTAGGATAGTGTTCATGTGTGGGGATCGCTGGTCGGTGCAGACCCAGTGGGCCGAAGGGCCTGTTTCCGCGCTGTATCTCCAAACTGAAACTAAACAATTAATCTTCATCAGAAGGGCTTGGTTGAGATTAAGGGGCAAAGATCTGAAATATTCACTGTTTTCTCTCCACAGATGCCTTCAAACATGCTGAGGATTGGCAAATGCAATTTCATACAATTATTTGTGAGTGGAACATTGGTGCCAAGTTTCCACACACACATCTCCAACCCGACTCCATAATTACAAGGAATGAAATTAAAAAAAATGTAATCATGTGTCCACCCCACCCTCTCTAATAACCTATTCTTTGCAATGACTGATAATAAAATATTAAGAGTGGCTACACCCTCCATGTGTAGAGTTGCTGCCTTTCAGCACCCGAGACCTGGGTTAGATCCTGACTACAGGTGCTATCTGTACAGAGCTCGTACATTCCACCTGTAACATGTGTGAACTTTCTCCGGGTGCTTTAAAGACGTACAGGTTTGTAGGCTGATTGGCTTTGTATAATTGTAAATTGTCCCATCTATGAGTAGGGTAGTGTTAGGAGATTGCAGGTCGGTGTGGACTCGGTGGGCTGAAGGGCCCGTTTCCGCGTTGCATCTCTAAACAAAACAAAACTTTACAAGACACTGGTCGGACCGCTTTGGGAGTTACTCCAGCATTTTGTGTCTTTTTTCGGTGTAAACCAGCATCTGCAGTTCCTTCCCAAATTAAATATTTAATTCCAAACCAAGGAAGCAGAAACAGGTGGGGGAAGAGACTGCAGATGCTGGTTCAAACCAAAGATAGACACAAAAAGGTGGAGTAACTCAGTGGGACAGGCAGCATCTCTGGAGAAAAGGAAGAGGTGATGTTTTGTTCATTATCACATTGAAAGTCCCGAGATGGCGGGACTGTCATATGCCAAGGGAATAGAGCGGCTGGGCTTGTACATTCTGGAGTTTAGAAAGATGAGAGGGTATCTTATTGAAACATATAAGATTGTTAAGGGTTTGGACAAGCTAGAGTCAGGAAACATGTTCCCGATGTTGGGCGAGTCCAGAACCAGGGGCCACAGTTTAAGAATAAGGAGTAAGCCATTTAGAACGGAGACGAGGAAACACTTTTTCCTCACAGAGAGTTGCGAGTCTGTGGAATTCTCTGCCTCAGAGGGTGGTGGAGGCCGGTTCTCTGGATACTTTCAAGAGAGAGCTAGATAGGGCTCTTAAAGATAGCGGAGTCAGGGAATATGGGGAGAAGGCAGGAACGGGGTACTGATTGGGGATGATCACATTGAATGGCCGTGCTGGCTCGAAGGGCCGAATGGCCTACTCCTGCACCTATTGTCTATTGAATGTCAATTGGAAGATGTTTTTCTAATATTATACTGGCAACCATACTTGGAAAGTGAAGTGCTGAGATAGCATTAGATTTTATTTTGAGAACTAGGACTTCTTTCCTTTTCTGAATAATGCTTTGTGGGGATAAACACAAGGACCATATCACAGTTATATCTGTTAATTGTATAGAGGTTCAAATGATCAGATCATATTCAGATGGACGTGGAAGACATTTTATTGGCTGCAATCAATGGATTTCAGCAAGATTTACACATTAAATATATTGCTTGCTCCATTATCGCAAATTCCTTCACCATTGCTATCAACATCTTATGATGTTAACATTGTTCATTCCAAGTGGCACATTTGGTGGGCCTGCCATGTCACAGTTCTAGCGACCCGGATTTAATCCTGACCTTGGGTGCTGTTCACATAGGGTTTGCATGTTCTTCTTGCGACTTGGGTTCCCTCTGGGTGCTCCTGCCTTCTCCCACACCCCAGACTTGCTTAGTTAATAGGCAACTAAACTGCCTTTTTTTTGGGTGGGGGGGGGGGGGGGGGGGGGGGGGGGGGGGGGGTGCAGAAGTGACACAGCACTACAGTTGCTGCCTTATGCCCCTGTCCCACTTACGAAACCTGAACGGAAATCTCTGGAGACTTTGCGCTCCACCCAAGGTTTCCGTGCGGTTTTTGTCAGTCTCCCTACCTGCTTCCACTACCTGCAACCTCCGGGAACCGAACGGAAACCTTGGGTGGGGCGCAAAGTCTCCAGAGGTTTCCGTTCAGGTTTCCTAAGTGGGACAGGGGCATTACAGCGCTTACAGTGCCAGACACGCCTGTTCCATCCCGACTACGGGTACTGTCTGTACGGAGTTTGTACGTTCTCCCCGTGACCGTTTGGGTTTTCTCCGAGATCTTCGGTTTCCTCCCACACTCCAAAGACGTACAGGTTTGTAGGTTAATTGGCTTGGTATGAATGCAAATTGTCCGTAGTGGGTGTAGGATAATGTTAATGTGCGGGGATCGCTGGTCGGTGCGGACTCGGTTTTTGGCCCGAGGGCCTGTTTCCGCTCTGTATCTCTAAACTAAACGATAGAATCTGGTAGTTGATGGAAAGTTGAGGAGAATAGAAGATTGGATTAGTGTGAATGGGTGTTTGATGGTCAATGACATGCCTCCATGGTGTATTGCTCCTACAGTAACTAAGTTCAGTCACAATGGTTCAGTTGAAGGCCTATCCATCTTCAATAGCACATGTATATTTAAACGTGCACCTACCAGCTTTACCCTTCACATGCTTACCAACGCAACCCACAGAATGGTTTCAAAACTGAATGTCCTTCCCTCTAGCTTGATGGAAGGAGGACAATGGGCCGACTTCACTTCTAAGGGGAAATGATCGGCGATAATGAGATATTAATAAAATAATTGTAAAACCTCCACTCACAGGGTTAAGATTGGAGACAAGTTGCTATCACACGAGTTAAGGGCCTTGAGACAGTTGTTTTTTTTAAATTAGAGATACAGCACGGAAACAGGCCCCTCAGCCCACCGAGTCCACACCCACCAGCGATCCCCACACACTAACACTATCCTACACACTAGGGCCAATTTACACATACACTGAGCCAATTAACCTGCAAACCTGTACGTCTTTGAAGTGTGGGAGGAAACTGAAGATCTCGAAGAAAACCCACGTACGGGGAGAACGTACAAACTCACTGGAGACATGCACCTGTAGTCGGGATCAAACCCGGGTCTCCGGCGCTGCAAGGCAGCAATTCCACCGCTGTGCCACTGCGACGTCGGCTTGTTCTCAAGTGCTCCACTCCCTACTCTTTTGCCATGGAAATGAGAGGCAAAGGGCTTTAGCAGGTAGACGCGAAGTGCTGGAGTAACCTAGCGTGTCACGGCAGCATCTCCGGTGAAAAAGGATGGGTGACGCTTCGGGTCGGGACCCTTCTTCTATCTTTAGTAAGTTAGGGGCTCATTTCTCCAGTTCAATTTGTTCCACAACACTCAGAGGATGTAAACACGTCATTGGAAAAATGGACTGAAGATCAGTGGGGTACGAAAATAAGGATTAGTGTCCTGGAAAATCTGGGAGAAGAGAAAAGCAGCTTGATTTTGGTCAGAGAGTCAGTCAGCCACAAGATGGAACCTGGAGCCATATCTAGAGTGAACAGCTTTGGGGGAGTGGGAGGCAGGGGGAGAAATGTATATACACACACACACACATACATAATCACAAAAATAAACTATCCTATTATCCAATATCCTTCATATGTTTACAATGCAAATAAAGTTTGCAGTAACAAAATGCTAATAGAAATGCACGACTTAACACTGATGCAAAATTGAAAAAATAAAAATTAAAAAGAGACTAAAATAGATTGCTTAATGTAACAGCACTTGTATAAATCAAGATACATGCCAGGAGGACAGAAATATTCAGTGCATGCCATCCAGGGTCAAAAATAACCATGAGTACAGATTGGCAGCAGGCCAGAAAACAAAATGAAGACACAAGCTCTCATAGAAATGACAGATCTTAATGCAAATCATTCTTCAGTTGAGTTTAGAGATGCAGGGTGGAACCAGGCCCTTCGGCCCACCGGGTCCGCGCCGACCAGCTATCCCAGCACACTAACACTATCCTAGGAACAATTTACAATGTTACCAATTAGCCTGCAGTCGTGTACGTCTTTGTAGTGGGGGAATAAACCCACGCAGGTCACGGGGAGAACGCACAAACTCAACTACGAAAGCGGGTCTCTGGCACTGTACGGCAGCAGCTCTACCGCTGCGCCACCTTAATTTATTTTTGAAACCATTTGAGGGAACAAGACTATATTAAAAAAATCAAAACAAAAAAATCAGCATCCATCCTATCAAAAAATAGCATCTAGTATCCAAACTTAAAGGATTAAACATGGTACCAGGC